>NC_142525.1:26530716-26585716 GCF_964205215.1 Stylophora pistillata | reverse complement strand
TCTTTCATCAGGCATCGCATCACTTTGAGCGAGTTGTTCTTGTCTCTCCTTCCGACGCGTGTATAACAGATTTTTATCGGGATCCACAACATCTTTACCACGACCAGACGCAACATATTCAAGAACTCTTTACGATGAAAAGTGGAAAAACTATTAATCATTTCATCAACATTTCATTTAGAAAAGTAATTCCTAAAATCCTTTGATCTTCTTGTACGATTTTAAAATCTGTTTAATTCTCAGAAGTATCACGCACGACTGACAAATACTGTACTTGCCTTTTCGCTAATTGTGCCTTTGTTTTTAACCCCTTTGCTGGATCGCCACGACATTTTAACCAAAAACGAAGTTCATCTGATTTTAGAGCAGTCGGATCTCTTCCTTGAAGTGATGCTCGTGGGATATCTTCCTCCGTAAGAATCTGAGAAAGACGGCTACTTACAGAGTTATAAGCGGCCATATTTTAAACACGAGCTAACAAGGCCTAACTAGCCTCGTTTTCACGTTTATCGCTCCCAGTCTCTTCTCTTTATGCATAGGGTGTATGGTGAAAGCAAAGTGTCGAGCCAGCATGAGCACTCGGGAAATTCACGATCTAGAAGTTTCACTCGATTTAACATCCGGAAGTGTAATCGCGGCACACTGTACTTGCAAAGCTGGTAACAGTGGATACTGTAATTGAAGCGAACTCCTCGATTGATTTGGTTTAATCACAACGATGAAACAGATCTACAGGATAAATCACAAAATCCAAACACTAGGTAATGCGAACTATTACGCTAAACGAAACACAATATAATAGACTTACGATAATAAGTTCAATTCGCAAGGTATTTGTTGATGCTCATGAGTTTTAGTGTCCGAAAAGATCTGGCTGACTAGCACAGGTCAGCAGTCCTAACGAGTCCGCAGTATGTGGCCAGCGGTAGTCCCATCATCCCTCCCAGTCCGAGAACCGAGAAGGGTACAACGTATGGCGTCGGTTGTAGGACTCAAGTGACCCATTGTCCTGTTTCGGGTTCGTACCGTTTGGGTGGCCGTGTTAAGCGGCGAGGACGTGTAGCTGGTTCGGGCGGCGGTTGAGGTGGCGAAATGGGCGTTGTGGAATTGTCAACAGCAGCTACTGGTAACTGGGGGTCTCAGTACTGTATGTCGGGAACGGGGCTGTTATCCTGTGCCGGGAAGAGGGGCAACATCGGTGCTGGGTCGGGGACCGCAGTTGGTACGTTGAGCTTAGCTTCAGTGGTTCGCTTGGACTCAGCATAAGGTTGTGGTGGCACGGGGGGCTGTGGGTGTGGGCACTGGAGAGCACTGCCGGGGAGCTGGTGGGCAGGTGGCGGTGGTGGACGGATAGAGGGCGTGGCTGGTGTATAGGCTCGCAGGAAGCGGCGGTTGCGTAGTGTAATTCGCCCAGAGCCGTCCACCTCGACACGATATTGGTCATGGCCGGCTGATTCCACCACTACCCTAGACCGGTCCCATTTGGTGGGGTTGGGGCCTTGTTGATTCTGCAAGAAGACTCTCTCGCCAAGGGACAGAGGGCGGTGGGGGCGTGAGTGGGCTGTCAGAGACTCTGTTGTGCGAGTGATGCGTGTGCGAAGGGCTACCTCTTTGGCCTCCCATGCTTGACTCCAAAGGGGTCTGATGTGCGGGTTCGAGAACTTCTCAAGGCGGTTTACGAATGAGAGGGAGTCCCTTAGGGGGCGACCGAAGATGATTTGCGCCGGTGACAGGTTGCAGTCTGGGTCTGGGGTGTTGCGTAGCTGTAATATGGCACGCAAGAAACGATCATGGTCGAGGCTGCCTGTCGGGCCTGTGTTGGACATCAGGAGGCGCTTGGCAGTTTTCACTGCGACTTCCGCTCTGCCGTTTGATTGAGGGAAGCTGACGGAGGACACGCGATGTCGTACGCCCCAGAGGCGTAGGAAATCCTGTGTGCTCATAGCGGTGAACTCTGGGCCGCCGTCGCTCGAGATCTCCTCCGGGGCGCCGAAGGTGGCGAAGAAGGAACGCAGATGGCGAACCAGGCCGGCTGAATCCGCGAGGGTGGTCCCAGCTGTTGAACTTAGGACTTCCACCCAGCCAGAAAGGCGATCAACTACGACCAGGTAGTGGCAGCCACTGAAGTCGAAGAAGTCTGCAAAGACGGATTCGAATGGGGATAACGGAGGAGTTGATGGCAGAGGGGGGGGGGTGGCTGCCTGTGAGGGTGCATTTCTGTTGCAGTCTGCGCAGCCCTCCCGAGTGTTGCGGATGTCCTGTGACACCCCTGGCCAGTAGACGATGGTGCGGGCTCGCTGTTCCATGGAAGAGGTTCCTTGATGGGCTGCGTGCAGGCTTTGTAAGACTCGATGACGTAGGGACGGGGGGACGACGACGCGGTCCTGGTAAAGTAGTACGCCCTCTGCCGCGTAGAGAGACTCGCAGATAGGCCGAAGGCTTGTCAGGGTAGGGTCTTCACCGGTGATTGGTTTTCCTTGCTCGACTGAGGTGAGAAGGGGGCCCAGGGAGGCGTCTGCAGCTGTCTCTGTTGCAAGGAGAGACCAAGGGATGGCGCCAAGTGCGTGGGTGTCATTGCGGATGGTGTTTATCAAGGCAGACTCTGCGATGTCGGGAAAGCTGGGTGATCCGTGAGAGATAGTATCCTCTGTGCAGGATGGGGAAGGGTATCTTGAGGCGGCATCGGCCGCGTGGTTACTCTTGCCGGGTAGGTGTCTGATCGCGAAGCGCCATTGGAGAGTGCGCTGTTTGAGGCGGAACAGGCGCGAGTTGGTGATTTCATCCAGAGTGCGGTCACCAAAGATCTTTACAAGTGTTTTGTGGTCGGTGGCTATCACGAGGTTGTCGCACCCTTGCGTGAAGTAGCGTGTCTGCTCTAAACCCCAGGCGACTGCGAGGGCTTCTCCTTCAATAGCAGCGTACCGCTGTTCAGCAGAGTTCAAGAACCGGGAATCGGCCAATGTGATTTTCCATCCCCCGGAGCAGCAGTCGGGAACGCCGGAGAGGCAACTGCAGTGCTGTTGAAGGAGGAAGTAACCGATGCCCCGCTTGGACCAGTCAGGGCGAAGGCAGGTGCGCCGCTGCATGTCGAAGATTTCTACCCCCTGGCGGATAGCTGCAATGATGGCTGCCTTGGAAGCTTGAAACGCTGCCTCGAGCTCAGGGGGCCAGGAGAATTTACAGCGGGGGCTGAGAAACGGCTTGAAGGGGGCCATTGAGTCACGTAACTGGGCGTAGTTGGAAACCTGGTTCACCAGGCCAAGCCAACTCCTGATGTCTGTGGTACTGGTAGGAGAGGGGAAGTCCTTTATGGCGTCTAGGTACTTGGGGAGTGGTTCTATGGTGCTATCAGACACTCTGAACCCAGCGAAGTCTACGCTCCTCTCTGCGAACTGGAATTTCTCAGGGTTGAGCACTATCCCTGCCTGGCCAACGCGGGTGAGGAAGTCGATGGTCCTCCACCAGTGTTGTTCGAGAGGTGTGTGTCGAAGGGGACTGTGTCATCAACGCATCGTTCTCTGCGCTCAAACTCCGCGAGGACGGCATCGAAACGGCGATTGTAGCCGTCCCCCGAGGACATGAAGCCTTGAGGTGCCCGCGTGTAGTGCCAGCGGCCAAATGGTGTGATGAAAGTGGTCAGGTGGCGGTCAGAAACGCGCAGAGGAACGCTGTGATAGCCGTTCCAGGCATCGGTTACGGTCTTCCAAGTGTCCTTGGGGATACGACAAGCGAGGTGAAAGGGCGACTCCATGGCAAAAGTCTCACGTTGACAGAATTTGTTCAGTGGCGAGATGTCCACAGTGTGGCGTGGGGAGCCGTCGTGCTTTCGTGTGATGACCATCCTATGACACCACGTAACGGCTTCGCCGTAAGGCACACCCTCGATGACGCCAAGAGCTTCGTCGCGCAGGAGGTCATCGTACACCCGTTGCTGCCAGTGGAGGGGTATGTTGGCCGGTGTGTGGCAGGCCTTAGGTGTGGCTGCGGGGTCAACATGGATCGCTATGGGTGGGCCCTCCATACATGGTAGCGCTCGATGAGGGCAAGTGTTGAAAGTGGATGAGGCATATCTGTCGAGAAGCCAGGCTTTCATTGTTGCATTGTTCTCTGGCGTACAGGGGAACGGCAGCTCAGAGGGACGTGGCGGTGTTGCTCCACGCTGTGGGCACGAGCACGTTGTGTTGCGCGCAATGGTGGGTTCCGGGCAGCCATCATTGAGGGCCCTCGTAGCGTTGATTGCTGGTGAGGGGCTGGGAACATGTGGCTGTTTATCAGAGGTATCACTTACAGAATGGCTGCTAGTGGAGTTGTCAAGGGATGGGAAGGTACGCGGCAATAGACCAAGGTTCAGGAGTGAGTCGTAAGACAGGTACAGGTCCTTGACAGAGCTGCTCACATAGACCATCGAGTGGCATGCTGTTATGTCCCCGCTGCTGAACTGTGTAGCGAGTTTTGCGAAGAACGCTCCCTCTATCGAGATGGGCGAGCGGTTAGCTGCTGACAGGCTGAGGCTGATGGGGTGTAGGTGGTCACGAGAGAAACCGCAGGCTAGGAAGTCGGATAACGACCACAAGTCTGATTGGGCGCCAGTGTCGGCTATGGCGGATACTTCAGCGTGGATGGCTGAGGAGGGCTTGGAGATGTCACTGTCGTTCCCGCCAGGTCGGGAGAGGGATATGGTGATGGGGAGCCTAGGATGATCTCTCAAGCGGGCCCTTTTCCACTCCTCCTTGGAGAAGATATGGTGGTCTAATCGCGCTGCGAATGGTTTGGTGACAGTGGCATGTGTGGTTGCCTTCCGGGTGTGATGGTGTCGTTGGGAGGCTCGAGGGGGTCCTACACTCTTGGTTTAGAATGCTGCTATCTGTGAAATTGGCTCCGTTGCTGTGGCATGGACCCCTGGAGCCTGGGGCAGGCGCTGTGGGGGTTGACGCTGGTGACGTTTTTTACGGCGACTGGCCCTGTAGCATTCGATGCACATGTGGTGGGATTTCTCGTTCCAACCACGGGCTCCTTCCGTGAAGAGCTTAAAGGTGATGTGACAGCCGGGGCATGATGCTTCCTTCGCCCGATCTGCCTGAGAAGGAGGGGGGGCATGGTTCGGTGGCGATGTCTTTTGCTTCACGAAGGAGGAGGCAGCTGAGAGCGAAGGGGAGGGGAGGGTATTGCGTGCCATCTCTTTAGTTTCTACCAAGGCGATGGCCTCGTTTAATGGTTTCTCTAGTATGCCTGCTATGCCCAGCACTTCCCTCCTGATGTCAGAGTCGTAAAGGCCATTCAGGATGACGTCACGGATGACGTGGTCGGTGTAGTCGACCGAAGCGCCGCAGGTGCACGAAGTAGTGTAGGAACAAGTTTCCGCCTTCCCCCGCACTTTAGCTGTAAAGGTACGAAAGGGCTCATCACGTTCCTGCCGCAACTGGAGAAGCTCTGTACGTAGCACGCAAGTGGCGACTAGGATTATCGCTAAAGAGCGCATGGCGGCCAGCAGCCCAGTTAGGTTTTCAGAAGCTGCATTTGGATTGGCTTTAAGGAGGCTGTCCCCAAGTTCAGGTCCCGCACACTGGAAGAGCTGGAAGGGCGCCGAGGCATCGTTGATGCCTGAGCCTGATTTGAAAACCTCCCAGCGTCTTGTGAAGACATTCCACTCTTCTATCATGACTCCGATGTTTATTTTCGGCCGCTCTAGTTTCGGGCCACTGGTTGTTGTGGGTGCTGGAGGTGCTGTAGGCGCCGGGACGCGGTGGGCCAGATCGTGATTTGAGATGAGGGCAATTGCCAAGGCCTCAGAGACGTCCTCTGTTGCGAATGTGCAGTCAGGCACGGAGCATTCGACGACTACCATGATTACGTGACCGTCTGTTTCATGAAGCGAACTCCTCGATTTATTTGGTTCAATCACAACGATGAAACAGATCTACAGGATAAATCACAAAATCCAAACACTAAGTAATGCGAACTATTAAGCTAAAGGAAACACAATATAATAGACTTACGATAATAAGTTCAATTCGCAAGGTATTTGTTGATGCTCATGAGTTTAAGTGTCCGAAACGATCTGGCTGACTACCACAGGTCAGCGGTCCTAACGAGTCCTCAGTATGTGGACAGCGGTAGTCCCATCAGTAATCATGTAATGTGTATTCTTCTTGAACTCGCCCGTTACTTCTTGGAAGAGTTAGATAAGGTTCCTGAGGAAGCAGCATGTACAAGCATGTCAAAGAAATGGGGTATCCCAGGTAAAATATGAACTTATTTTTTAACTAATTACACTAGCCCTCCCTGATTAGCTGTAGCTACCTGCGGGCAGTTCCGCTGCAAATAGTTTAAATGAAATTAATAACAGAATGTTGCTGTATGTTTCTGTTGTAGTTCCCAAGGTGAGAAGGGTCTTCCAAAAGAACCTATAATGAGTACATCATTTCAAAAGGAGTTAACAAACAAGGGGATAAAACCAACTCTGTATGATCCAAGGGTCAAGGAAAGACAAAAATTAGATATCCCTTGGGTTCAGGTAATGCAAAAGCAATTAGAATCAATTCATCCTCTTATTGGTTTTTCGCATGTCATCCCTAAAAACCCTAAATTACTGAGCAAGATAGACACCACCAAGTATGGACCACTTTTTATTGGATCTCCACTCTCTTTCCATTGAAGTGCCTTGGAGTTCAATTTTACTGTTGTCACTAACCTGGAGCCAGCTGTTAACCTTACCCAAGCTGAATCATCTGACATTTACAAGATAAACTTGCCACACCAATTCCCAGATTTACCTGAAGCTGTCCATTTCATTACTAATCAAGAAAAGTTCATTGAACAATTAAGGGTGACACATCAAGAAAGCAGTGATGTTGAGAAAGGAACTGTTAAGCGAAGGGAATGCTCTGAATGGATTAAACACCGCAAAAATAGACTTGGATCATCAGTGTGTCACACAATTTATGGAAGAAAAAGAAGTTTCAATAATCTTGCCAAGGAACTTAACCAGTCCTTTAAGCCTCTTGATGAAATGCCAGCATTTCAACAGAAAAAGTTAAAGCATGGCATAAAATTTGAGTCAGTGGCAAGAGAGAAATACCATGATGTCATGAAGCACTATTTGAAGAGGCCAATTACCTTGAGGGAGATAGGAATGGTTATTCCCCCAAGCATGTTTTGGCTTGAGGGCAGTCCAGATGGCCTTGTGATTGATGCATGTTCTTCCTCTGGGAAGATAGGAACAATTGAACTGAGATGTCCAGAGGAGAAGAAGAACCACACCCCACAGGAGGCAATGGAAGATGACTTATTTTATATGGAATTGGTCGATATGGTAAACCAAACCTGAAGAAAGATCATCACTTAGGGTATTACACTCAAGTTAGGCTGGTTATGGGTTTCTGTGGTTTACAGTGGGTTGACTTTGTAGTTTATCTGTTCAAGGGAATGATCATTACAAGGGTTCTATTTGTTAAGATTATTTTGACCAGGTAGTATGTAAACCACGCACCTTGTATGTGAAATGGTTTCTCCCTCAGCTCATGGCCTGAATTTGGTTTGGTGCATTGCACAATATAGCTGATCAAGATGTGACATAATTACGTGTTCTAATTTTTCTGGAGATTTTAGCCTTAAGCTCCAGTCGTAATCAATAGAAGTAGACATTGGGCATAAAAGGATCAGCCAGAGAATAATATACTGTGATTACACTTTTGACAATACATTAAAAGGGTTGTTTCTGTCAATTTTACTAAGGTTACTTCATCCATGTGCAAGAGTATTAAAACACGTTGAAAGTGTTACGTTTATTTTGATACTGAAATGTATTGAGAAGTGCAATTACTTGAATGCACCGTTGTGAAAATTAAGTTTCTGAGTAAGTTCTTTGAGCTTCTCAGCAGTAACTTGTCTTTTAGTCCTACATATCTTTACTTTTGTCAGTCCAGTGATATGTGCAAGTAACACAAGAATAATACTGCAGGTGTTAAAAATCATGGAAAGAAAAGTGATTATCAATCATTCTTAACAGAGCAGTGTTGTCATCAAAAAGGGAAATACATTTTTTGAATGTAAACCAACTTGACCCTTGTAAATAATAGCACTAGCTGAAGTGAATGGTAAACCTTAATTTCTTTATTGCTTAATAAGTGGGTCCATAAAGTTGCAGAGAAGACAAGCCACTGTCCATATTTGGTATATGATCCCATTCAAATTCAGTGGAATTTCATTCTTTAAGACTTTAAATTTCTTTATACGAGCAATAATACGTTCCACGTGGATTCTAACTGAAGAAATTGTTTGACTCATGACATCTTCCTTGTCAAGCTGCTCCTTGCCATCAAGAAATACAGGTATGTTTACCTTAACTCCAAGTGGGTCAAGTAGTTCCTGCATGGTAAATCCCCTGTATGCCATAACTGAATCTCCTTTCTCCCAAAGTCCTGGGTGTAGTATACCACACCTGGATACTATTTCCTTATCTGATAGCGATCCTGGATACAACTGACTCACAAAAGTTACTGCTCCCGAGGGACTGATCCCAACTAGAGCTTTGTATGTCACATGGTGCTTAAAGTGTGAGTAAAGGGCACTCTGTGTAATTAGGCTAGTTGGCACTTGCACAAAGATCTCTGTACAGTCAATGATGCATCTTGTTGAGGGATAAGTGTCCTTAAAACATACTGGCATGGATGAAATAACCTGATCTTTACATGGCCATATAGGAATGCTTCCTAAACAGAAGTACATATAATTTGAACAGGTGATCAAGTACCTAGAAATTGTTGACTCGCCAATACCAAATAACCATGCCAAATGTTTCTGTCCAAATCCACATCTTAACCACACCAAGAACATAAACAATTGCTCAATAACGTCCAATTTAGGGCTCATACAAGGCTTACTTCCTTCTGTAAATCAATATTTATCGGGTTCCTCGGGCACCTTCTTTGAAGCCTCATAGTATTTCAAATTACTAGCATTCTCACCTGGATTTAAAATTTGGAGAAGAATGTCAAACTTCACTGGATGCAAACCAGTGAATGACTTGAAAACATCTACTTATTCTCTTATGTTCCTTGAGTTCAACTACTTTTTAAACAACTTTTGTCTTTCAGCTTTCAGCTCACGGTTTTCCTTTTCAGCATCACGTTTTTGTTTAATCAAATCAGAGATTTTCATATTCACCTTTTCTACAACTTCTCTCAAATGAGCACAGTTTCGCAGGTCACTGCTGTTTTATTATTTTGATTAACAAAACTTGAGCTTAAAGAAGATGGTTCTGATTCAGGCTTAGAGTTTTCATTTTGCACAAAACGCTCTTGAAGACACCTCTTCGGTGATTTTCGACCAAATGTCCTTCCACTTTTTTTTCCAGCTGAAAAGAGAAGGAATGGTAGTATTGTCCTTCAGATCTTTCTTGCCATTTTTATTTCCTCTGGGCGAAAATAATGTTCACACACCTTAGTGTATTCAGTCACAACAAATCCATCTCGGTGTTCTTGTCTCTTTATAGCCAAAAGCCAACGATTTTTAACTTTGGCTTCCAAAGGGAAAGAAAAAAATGAAATGCCAGTTCTATTCCCTTGGTTGTCGTAAAACAAACTTTGACAGTCAGGCACGCAGCAATATTTACTTCCGCCACCGGGCGAACAACCCAAACAGTTGTCCGCCATGTTTTATGTTTGTCCACCCGAGCCTCGCTTTCATGCTTAAGCCCGTGGGCTTGTGACGAATGCGGAAAAGGTCTATTAAGAGGACTTAATTGCTCAGGTGAATAAAGAGATGCGCGCACTCTGATTGGTCGAGGATTACGTCATATCTCGCTATTAACACCACGCGCTGGTTGATTACGGACGCCAAATTTTAATGTGGCTGCCTCGCGTTTTGACGATAAGTGACAGAGGAAGTGATAAACGCAATAGAAGAAAACTCGACTCTGAAGATGTTACTAAGTTTAAGTGTAACACCTTTCGAAAAGACGATATGTAGTTTTCGCTGACTGAAATTGTCAAGTTCTTGTTACAGAATGGTTTCAACAACAATATGAATTCACAAGGAAATTTGAAAGCACCTGGGCAATTATACTAAAACAATTACTTTCCCCAGGATCAGTGAATATTGTTGAATATCCCCTCGACGATTCAACAATATTCACTCAGCCTGAGGCGAATAACTGTTAACCCAAGAAAATGCCTCCTCCAAGGATATGGATTTCATCAAAGAAATGCAATGTAGCCCGAAATCCGTGCATGCTGTTCTTTACCCATTTCAAACCCATTTTCAAACCTAGTAATTAAAAAGGTTTATTGAAGACAGTCAAGAACGCGGCTTTGCAAGCAGCAACTGAAATTTTTTTAAGTCTTTGACTCCGGAGATCTGACTATTGACTCTCTCTTCCAGCTGCTGCACATTTCCTTGTAAATTAGTTACATGAATTTGGTGTAAGATCACGATAATAGTCTGTATTTCATAAGTTTGATATTCTCATTATTGATTCCTTCTTGGAGTTAAGGGGTTAACAGCCGGCTCTACATGTTTCTGGCATCTCAATACTTAGAACTTGAAGCAAAAGAGCTTCTACGTTCCTCCCACTGTATTATGTACTCTGTGGTGGGTCAGTAAATTGTCATGATGGAAGAAAGTGCTGAGAGAACGATAGAAGAAAAACAAAGATCAACACTTCACTCGACCTTCCTAGTTTGCGATCTTACAAACCATTAGGTCTTCACAAGAGGTCTTCGCAATTGCCAATATCAAGAAGAAATCATGCGACATTATTTTCTCTTGCCAGTGACAACACAAAAATATACGCCTCTTAATTTGAATATATCAAAAAAGTTGAAATGGTAAATTGGCCACGTAACGATTACAAAAGCTGACGTTTCGAGCGTTAGCCCTTCGTCGGGGCGAATAGAGGAATTGTGGGTTATGTGTGCTTTTAAAGGCAGAAAATGGAGCTACGTCATTGGTGGGAACATGGCAACGAGAAAAACACGAATAAAACCCACAGGGATCAACGAACGCTTTTCATTCCACTAATTTATTCGTGTTTTTTTCGTTGCCATGTTCCCACCAATGACGTAGCACCATTTTCTGCCTTAAAAAGCACACACAACCCACAATTCCTCTATTCGCTCCGACGAAGGGCTAACGCGCGAAACGTCAGCTTTTGCAATCGTTACGGTGGCCGATTTACCATTTCAACTTTGTTGATATATTCAACTTATTTCGTTACTCCCACTGACGCAGCCCCAAACAGTTTCTTTCGAAACTATCAGCCTTTATACGCCTCTTAGTTTTGAAAATCCTTCCAACCCCACTTCTGTTCACGTCGTTTAACCCTTTATGTGCTTACAACTCTAAATTTCATTTGAAATGAAAATGAATGAATGAATGAAAATCAAGTAAAGTAAGGATTCTCGCTGGTGAGCTGCAATTTCGGCATATACAGACACTCTTCCCTTTTCCAACGTGTGGCTTCGTGGTACAGTTGGTAGTAGTGCACAACTACTATCTGGGTAGTAAGGGCTCGAATCCTGTCGAAGCTTGAAAACTTTTCAGTCTTTTCTACAGTTGCTTGAATTGCAGCTCATCTGCGAGGATCGTTGCTTTACTTCGTTTATCTCGGAAATTACAGAAACGTGAAATGTGCCTCATTTATCCTTTTGCCATCAAACCCACCGTAATTTGCTGACTCGCCAACGTTCTCCTGTTTCTATGTGAGCTGCTAGTCATCATATCATATAGACTTCTCTAGAGGAATGGTTAACAACCCACTACAACATATGAGGGTGAGTCAGGAAATGAGCATCGGTAAAAGCCCGTGGAAGATCCATTGAAGGAAAACTGGATCAATTCTTTATTTGACCTTCGCAGTTTGCAATCTTAAGACACAAATATTTAAGTCTAACCCGAAAGGTGTTCGCAAATGCCTCATTGCCTCATTTACCAATATTAAGAGGAAATGATAGTGCTTTATCTTTTGCCGATGTTGATCACGCAATTCGTTCATGAAGATATATGCTTTTCAGTGTTGGAAGTCCTTTCAAGGGAACGTCGATTCAGTTCACGTCATCTGACCTTTTTAGGGCTTTCTCTATGATTATGCAAGAACTAGGTAGATGATTTCTGACCTTCTTGCTTTTTATTTCATACAACTACTTAAAAGACAGAGTTTTCTTTAATAGCGTCTCACACCAGATAGTGAAACTAATTGTTAAATCCAGCAAAAAGCTTTCATATTAGCTGACAGAGCAATGTTTGCCAATAGCCAATTTTCCTGTTGCTCTTCGTTGAAATTTGCAACTTGGCCAATACTTGTCAAAGGCGAAAACAAATCAGCCCTAAGGGAATTGATACTAATTTGCTCTAAGTTAAAGTAATCAGCTTAATCATTGAAAATCTTGTATGGTATACTTAACGATACTATGAAGCGATGACTGGTGGACAATGAGGGAGATCCAAGGATACCACTACGCTTCTCAGTGATGGAAATCCTTTCAAGGAAACTTCGATTAATTTCACGTCATTTGGCCCTTTTAGTGCTTTCTCTATGGTTATGCAAGAAGTAGGTAGATGATTTCTGACCTTCCTGCAATTCATTACATTTAGATACTTAAAAAACGAAATTTTCTATGGGAAATCTCTCATAACAAGGGTCTCACACCAGATGGTGAAACTAACCGTTAAATCCAGCAAAAAGCCATCATACAAGCTGTCAGAACAATATCCGCCTGTAGCATTTTCTTGTTGCTCTTCGTTTAAATTTGAAAATTGGCACTATTTGTCTAAAGCCAAAACAAATCAGTTATAAGGGTATTGATACAGATGTTTACCGGCTCTAAATAAAAGTAATCTACTTAATCACTGGAATTGCTGTATGGTTATATACTCTTCGATACTAAATGAGAGGATGATTGGACTGTTGGGGAAAACCTTAAGGACACTTCTAACAGGAAGATACAGTCCTTAACATTAGCACTAACTAAGACCTAAATAGGTTTCTATAATGTACTAACTCGGTTTGAAACGGGAAAACTGGCGAAGGTGAGGGTATTCTATTTTCTATAACAGTCATAAGGGATTACTGCTGCTCCACAAAAGTATACACTTAAAAAGTAAATGAATTGAAGGTGGTTGCCTAACAATCAGAGTTTACTAATATGGTGCTACAGCGTCCTGATAGAGCTGAGTCAACTTCTTGTGACACTTTGTCGCATCTGGTCGATTATCAGGTTTTTTGTCCCAGCAATCCTGCATCAGATCGCGCAAACCAATTGGAGGCTTCTTCGAGCCTTCAACATGTGCAGGTCTTGCGCCCTCAAGCACCTTGTCATAAAACTCCTTCACATCTCCTACCAAATCAAGATGGGCTCTCTTACCGTACCACATCTCCCAGAGCATTATACCGAAGCTGTACACGTCTGCTTTGTAATCGTATATACAGGACTTCATCACTTCCGGAGCGAGATACATAGGAGTCCCCGTCATGGTACCCGTGATCGCTTTGGCTTCTTTGGAAACACCAACATCGGCTACTTTGGCAACATTTCCTAACGACAGCTGTGGGAGAATAAGATAATATCCATGTAGACTGATACAGCTTCAATACCAAAGTCCAAAATTATTCTCTCTTAAAGAGGGCAAAGCAATGTGAAAAAGAAAACAAAGTGCCTAGAGGTGTTAACCTGGAATGCGTTGTCGTTATTCACTGTCACACTTGTTTTATGTGGAAAATAATCAATTTAATGCTGACTCTTCAATGAACAGGAATTAAATTAAAAAAATGGAATAGAAAGAAAAACTCAAGAACACGAGATATGATGTGTGGTCATGATAACCACTAGTTCCAATTCTTAACTTACCAATATATTTTCCAGCTTGAGATCTCTGTGAACGATACCTTGTCTGTGAATGTATTTCAGAGCATCGGCAATATCTTTTGCCCATCCAATCACATTTCTGGCAGCAGTAGGTGTTGATGACTGACCGGGTACCTTGCTTTTATGCTGGAAAATGTGGCTCCTCAAGTTTTCCGTGCAGAGCTCCATAACAAGTATTGTTCGTAGCCGATCCCCTTCCTTATGTAGAGCAGCACCATAGAACTTTACAATAAATTGATGGTTCAGCTTCCTACACAAAGATAACGCATGGGTTAACCCTGTACACTAATATGCATATGCTCTGTACTGTTCTCCATAGATATTCCACTATCTTGATAGGAAGATTTTGGTAACATTCAAGAGCTTCTTCAAGTGGCAGTTACATCCCTTATTTTCGTGAGTTTAACATTTGAGTCAGCAGTAATGATTTAAGGGGTCAAAGGGTCAATCGCCATTAATGACCTTTCGGAAAAATGAATGGTGATAAGTTTACTGTAAAGGTCATTCTTAATTACTATCTCGATGTGCCCTAAAATATACATAGATTTTGACGGTTGTGAAATCCTCAGAAAAGAATGTAATTGAATTTTCAGCGGAATGAATTTTCTCCGTTTTGAAATTTCATTCTTCATTATCTAAGGGATTCCAGACAAATACCACAATGGGGTCCTTGGAAAATATCTTATTTTAAAGATAATAAAAATATCTTATTTGATGCCAGCCGGAATAGATTTAGGTTTTAGCGTTGGGAGATGGGGGAGGGGGTAATTTTTCGAAATTATATAAATGCGAGGTAAACTGATAAAAAAAAAGAAACCCAACAACCTGAGAGTCTCTGTTTCGGAGAGGAAGCCACTAGCAGTAGCCTCGTTGAGCTCTTCTTTCCACACTTTTAAAGCCACTTTCAGGGGTTGAACCCCATCTTCTATCTTTAATGTTCCTCGATAAACCGAGGCGAACGCTCCGATTCCAATAACTGCATTTTCTTGCCACTCTAGATCATCACAACTGATGTCCATGATGGGAGCCTCTTTGATGCCAAACACAGCCATTTCATCCCTTAGATTTACACTCATCCGATGTAAGGGCTTGAAGGAATCATTTCGAGAATTTCGGATGAATGTATTCGTTTGGGAGACGATACGTGAAAGGAGATGATAAAGCGACCTAAGAATGAAACCATAATCTTGATTTTCTCATCTTTCATCACTATACTTACTGCTTACATTACCTTTTATAGGTATTACTATTGTCTCCTTTCAATATAATTCCATCGTCTATAGTCAATATTTCTGTGAACCAATCAGAATAAAGAAATATTTCGTGCACATAATTTTATCAAGACTAAGCAGACGTTTTCATCAGAAGAAAATGTTAAAAAATAACTTCAGTCCCTTGACATTTAAAGCATTTACCTCCACTGAATCTGTAGTCTCGCTTCAATAGTTTTCAATACCATTGACTCAATACCATTCATGAGTTCAGTAAACTCTTCCTTACTTGCGTCTTTTGCTGACATGTAAATAATCTGGGATTCTGGATCTAAGCTGGGCAAACACTCTGTGAGTTTCCTGACGATAGTGTTCTTCACTTCATCAGTTTCTTCTGACGGGACCTGGTCCCACTTGTTGCAAACGAATAGAGCGCATTTTGAGAAAGATTCCCTTTGTTTGTCAAGGGACACCTGTCTGGTGTATTCGATAACGTTTTCTAGCTGAAGACAAAGAGACAGAATAAGTTATTTGTTAACTTATTGATTTGGATATTGCACTAGCTTTCTTTACCCCCATATGGAAAGTTATGAGTCACTTCCTCTCCTTATCATGTTAGGTAAGTTCTATGGATTATTGCATTTGACGACAATTTTTATACAATAAAGTTACTGTAAAAGATTTTAGAAAATGATGAGTCAGTGGCGGAATCCATAAAAAAGATGTGATGTTTGATGCGCACTATTTTTAGTGAGTATCCACTTCGCAGTTCAAATCTCCTTACCATTTCTCTCCGTAGTCCACCGGCGTTTGCAACGTTGATGACGAAAATAATTGCAACAGCCTCTGGGAGGTACAATTTTACTAAGTCCTCCATGATGGCAGATTCACCCAAGCCTGGACTGTCAACTAATACGACATTTTCCTAGAAGAAATGTAAAATACGAGATGCAGCATGCAAGATGTAAAAGGGTTTGTCCTTGAGCATCACTCTTCATATTCCATTTTGATTGGTTGAAGTAAAACCAAAACCAAAGTTATCGCAACAGCCAATCAGAGCAAAGAAATATCTCGCATAGACCAATGGGAACTCAGAGAGAAGACAAGTCTGGTACTTTTTGCTGAGTAAAAACGAGAGTGACTAAGTAGCGATTGGATTTAGTTTGAATCTGATTAGTAATGGTAATAGGACGGAATTGTACCATTACGGCAAGAAATAAAAAAGAATTATCTCTATATTAGATCTACTGGGGATAATTCGCTGATTCAAATAGGAAAATGTCCTTTCTCCAAAGCAGAAACTTTCCTCCAGGTTTTCATGATGCGCCGATCAAATCCCTTACGTTATTTCTGCAAGGAAAAGCTTTGTTTTCTAGGGCACCATCCTGTAATGATTGTGAGTTTTTTATTGTCTTCTTCTGTAGTACTCCGAAACGAATGCCGGGAAACATCGGGTCAAAATTGGGTCAAGATTGGATTTTAAGCGTTGAACGACCGAAGATGTTCCGAAACCAAGAAAAGCCAAGGTCGAGGAATGTCGGGTAAACTCTACAGCCTTCGTTGCAGGCTAATTAAGGCGTTCGTATTCTATTGTTGCTTCACTCCCTCAACAGGACAACATTTGGCTTCACCTCCATAGGGAGGTAGTAGTCATGAAAAAAGGACTGTTAGAATTTGGAGACGTAACATTTTAATCTCTGAGGGTGACTAGGCTCATAAGATTTAAGGAAATGATCGCAAACTTGAAAAGCTCTTGAATTTAAACCAAATTCTCCTTGACAGTGCCATAGGGAATGTCCTATTTCTCTAACCTTCAACAGATAGTGTGGCCAGAACAGCTCAATCTTTTCGAAATTTCAACCCCTCTCTCTGTGCCTATATCCTTTGAAGCTGACAAAATCGGAAATCTGTTGATGGTAAGCCTGCTTGGAGGCTTCGGATGGCTGGTCTAAGAAGACAGTAACTCCAGATTCTTTGTCATCCTTTAAGTGCGCCACCAGCAGTGGTATATTTCCATATCTTAGTTCACAAATGCTGGATGTGGTACTAAGAAAAGAGCACGGAAGAAGCTGCTCTCCAAGGATAAGATTCAACAAGGTGCTCTTTCCTGAACTTGTTTCGCCTGGTGAGTGTAAAAAAGTGGAAATAAAGGGAGGAGAAGAGTAACAAAATTTTTAGGACTGTGCTGATTCCTCTAGTGCTGTTTAATAGTGTAAATCGGACATGAGAGTCTGCTTCCCGCGTCATTCCCACAAGGAATCCTTAATGATAATTTATTTCAGATCTTGTTTAATTCGTTGTCATCAGTAGAGCTAATTTCCACTCTGTCTACCATTAAATTGCTGCACCCAGATGTTCAGATCATAGCTGGCCGTTATTCAGCACACTCGAAAGAAAGACTTCCGTTTGGGAGGCTATCGATAAATAGCCTTAGTTTGTCTGGACCGGAAGATTCCCTATTTTCTCCTGATTTGTTTTTCTTACTGCAACTTAGAAATAAAGACACACTCACTAATGTGTGATATAAGGGGAAATTGGTTGAGTAAATGGTCACGGAAATGGCGCCCTATCGGCATGCAATTAACATGTAATTACCAATAGAAACTGGAAACTGGATAATTAAATGATGAATTAAAAGTTATGTTAGAATTATTAAATGATATGAGGCTTGGGGTTTGCATGAAATTAAAAATGCACTAATACGAGTGACTGTTTAATTAGAAGATGATACTTGTTGTGATTAAGCATACGCTGTTATCTGAAAGGAACTATTTTCGAGGAAGGCATACTTAAGGCAGATGTCTATTGGGTGCGGAAGTTTCAATTTCAGCAGTGTAAAACGAGAACAACGTACCTACAACGAATACAGTGAATTCTTCCTTCTTTAGATTTTGTCTGTGAGCGATTATTTTCTCCTTGAAGTTTCCGATTGTCTGTTCCAAAAGGGCGAGAGCTTTTCCATCCAATGTGTTCAAACAAACATCTGTACGTTCGTAGAAATTGAGCAAGGTCGCTCGTTTTTTATCGTCTCCTTTCTTTGCATCTGACACTGAAAATGCCTGATGAAAGACACAGTGTAAAACAAATGCTGTTCATTAACATTCGGCAGGGTAATTGAAAGATTATATTTTTAGCTAAATTGGTTAGTTTTTGCGTTTTACGGTCATTTTGAGAAATCTTTGCATTCTTTAATTTAATTAACAACTTCCACGCAAACTTTGAATGAAAGCATGCCCTGTTGCTAAAATGCATTATAATCAATCATATATATTTGCTCGCTTGCGATTGGTCTAAACACATGAAGTGACTGAATATATCCCCATTAAAAATAGGGATTATAAGAGGTTTCAATCTAAGTGATACTCCCCAGTTTTGCGCTTAAACACGAAGGCGCGCTATAAAAGGAGCCTTAGGTCCCACTGGACCATTTGTCAATCAACCGTCGTGTGATGTGGAACTCTTGGAGTCAAGTCAGCTTGAGCTACAGCTACTCTAAAGCAGTGAACAGCGGTCGCATTCCTCAAAATTGCTCTATGTCTTCGTCACAATACAAGAATTTTTGAGATTTGTATTTCCTTTCTCTAATGGAAACTGTCTTTATTTGTGGCGGTAAATTTGAGATCGAAGTAGGTGGTTCGCACGTTACCTCATGCCACCATGCTAGTGGAAGTAAACAATAGATATCTCATTAGCTCCTTTTGTTCGTCTACCAGCATTTAAATTTGACCCGCACACGTCAACGGTGAGCAACAAATGAGCCTAGGTCTTCCTAGGGCAGACTTCCTTATATAGCGCGCCTTCGTGTTTAAAATTTAATTCAAGAGGAGAAAGCATTGTGTGGTTGCTACAAGAGAAAGAACATGTTTTTTTTTATAAATTCGTATCAGATAACACCGAAAGGTGAACATTCCACGCTGTAAACAGTACGCTGTTCGTAAAAATTTTCCCGCGCGTTCAGTATTTTGAACACAGTCAATGTCCATGAAGAAAACTGCTTCATAACCTCTAGAGACTTAAGGTATTTTGACAGCGCACTTACAACATTGTCTGCCTCGTTTTTGAAAGACGTATGCATCTCCATCCTTACGGCAACTCTCAACCTTTCAATATCACGAAGGATCAACTTCATTCTCTCTTCTCCGGAAGAATTGCGCGTGAACATTTTCGTGTGGTAGGCCATACGTGCAAGGACGTAGTCAAGCCACCTAAGAATAAAGCCATCACTGCAATTATCTTCCATTTCATCTTCGTGCATAGTCACGATAACTAATCATGCATGCTGATCTCTCATGGAGGTTTTGTACTTTTAAATCTCAAATCAGGAACCATCCTCCTATTTTAAATAATATCACAATGTCCATATCGACTGTTTGTTTGTTTTTTTTTTTTTTAAGTTATTTTTAACCTATTTTCGACTTATGATAAAATGTGAGGTAAAGTGTAACGTCACTGCCACTGTGTTTCTAACAGAAATGAATGTTTATTTTTTCCTAACATACTAGCTAAAAACATAGGCATGCTACGCATGCAAAAAGCTATTTGATTTTTGAATGGTTGGTTTGAATTGGGAGATTAAGTTAATGATGTTTGAATTTTTATAAAGAAAAAGATCATATACTTTCAAAAGATGCTAATGAAAGTATACGATAGTGGAGGAGAAAACAAACCTTCCAATTTTATCAATATTACTCCTACACACGTATTTCATGGTATTGCCACTGGTTAGAAAAAATGTACTGCTTTGGTGCTACGTTTCAATTCCTGAAGTGTCCTCCACAGCCCTTGCTTAGTCTTGTCACGCAACGGCACCTCTCCCTCGGTTGTGTAACGCGACCACAAAGTAATGGCCTGCGCACTCGCACGGGATAAGACTATTTTTACTTCCGTTCCTTCGTCAGAAACAGAATCAAAGTTATCCATTTGCAGCAGTTGCTGCAGAAATATTCTTCCTCACAATTTTTCTTTGAAGGCAAACCGATGCGCTCTTTTATCTCCAATAACTTCTAACCGCGGTCCCCATTCTCCGAACGAGTGAAAAATTATCATATTTTCAAAGTGTTGGATGTGGGCTCTTCATTTGGTTGTTGCCAATCTGAACTTTGCATGCGCAATATGAGATAAAATGCTAGTTGTTTACAAGGGATTGGCACGTGATGGGGTACAGTCCAAGGTAATGTGCAGCTACTGCGAATTTGTCCGATAGAAAACGTATTGCATCGAAAATTCACTAACAGTAGCATTTACCAACAAGTGAATTTTCTTCAGTGGGGAAGGATTAAGCCGTAAGACTTGGATTGTTTGCTGGAAAATGGCATTCATCGTGTACCCACGTATAGTTGCTGTATCGGGAAAATTCCGTTTTTAAACAAGATGTAGTTCATAGGAAACTTTTAAAAGCAAAGAAACGGACATGGCAGTCGACACAGTAAGTAAAAAAACCTGCTGATCTTCTCAACCTTCGCCAAATGAGCAATCACAAGGCAAAAACGATATGCTCTATGCAAATGCTCTGCGCAATTATTACCTCAGTCAGCAAAGCTAGCCTCTCCTAGACAAACGCTCCCGTTTTGGGCCTTTAACTGACAACGCGTGCGTCGTAAAGGAAAGGAGCAGTACATAAAAAACGTTTTAACTTCTAAATGGTAGAAAAATTGCCTAACAACCTTTCTAACCCCAACAGATCATAGCGACGAAGTCATCACAAAAGACGTGAGCCATTACTAAGCTAAGTGGATGAGCTCGCTTTTTTTGGAAATATCTCACTCTCGATGTGCATTAATGTTGCTTTAATTCCACCGCAACATACTGCGGTACCCTAATTTTATGAAGGAAAATACTCTGATAGGTGTAAGCATACCCTAATGCTGTGATTTTATTGGTGGAATATACCTACCCTAATGCAGCGATCTTATTGATTCGAAATACAAAACCTTATGCGGTGAGTTGATTGGTGCGGGATACATACCCTACTGGGGCGATCTTCTTGGTGCAAGCAAAATACCACTTGATACGCTAACAAAGAGATATTAGAAAAAATTAACTTATATGTGCACGATCCTTCGCAGTAAAGCACTATTTAAGCAATAGTGAAAATCAGACCTGAAAAAAATTCAGGCCTGTACGGGATTCGAACCACTGACCTCTGCGATACTAGTGCAGCGCTCTACCAATTGAGCTAACAAGCCAACTGGGAGCAGGCCATCAAATTAATCGAATTAATTTGATAGCCTGCTCCCAGTTGGCTTGTTAGCTCAATTGGTAGAGCGCTGCACTAGTATCGCAGAGGTCAGTGGTTCGAATCCCGTACAGGCCTGAATTTTTTTCAGGTCTGATTTTCACTATTGCTTAAATAGTGCTTTACTGCGAAGGATCGTGCACATATACCTTTCATAACCGCAGTTCATATATATGTATTTCATATATATTTGTTGTTTAAAAAAAATTAAAATAAAAAATGGACCCATTGCATCTCTACAACTAGTGAAATGTTTCTAATCTTTGTGGCTGATTATTATTCAGTACCAAGTAAATTTGAAAAAAATAATGTAAAATTTATTCACTTACGTTCTGCAAAACGTCTGAAAATCATTCGCAGTCGCCGATTAAATATCCTGACGCTTTTCGAGTGCAGTGGGAATAAATAAGCACGGGTATTTTTTATCTATCTTTTCATTGAAAAAAATAACCATATATTAGCGTATCGAGTGGTATGTGTTTCGCACCAATCGCCGCATTAGGGTATTATCTCGAACCATTCCCATTGCCACATTATGTACTATCTTGAACCAATCAAATCGCCGAATTGGGGCATGTTTGCCCCGATTAGGGCGTGTCAATCATGTCACGGAATTAGTATCTCGCAAAGTGTTGCCGTGGAACGAGCCCAACATTGATGCACGTCAAAAACGAAATCAATAAATAATTTTGAGTTCATCTACTCGGCGTAATGTTTCATGTCCTTAGTGATGACTTCGTCGCCTTGATCTGCCGGGGTTAGAAAGGTCGGCAATTAATTGTTGCACCAAAGCGTGTTTTGTGTACCGCTCCTTCATTTGCAACGCACGCGCCGTCAACAAAAGTGTTTAGTCTAAAACTAGGATATGACTTATTCTTTTGTTTTTGTCAGTATTGTTGTCGTTGTTTAGGTTTTCTTGCCTTTGAACACCTCGTGTTCTCTTACATAATTCCACACTTGGTCACATGCCAGAGTTTCTCATATATGTGTTTGAAGTGTGTATTGATTGTTTTTGTAAGCATCTTCTTCGACTTCGTATGGCACAGAATGTAAGTAAATTTTTGTCTTAAGTTGTCCTTTAGTTATCCTTTATATTTATTTTGTTATTTGATTTATTTTTTGTTTATTTTCACCGTTTTGTGGCCTTTCGACCCGAATCACTTTCGTGATTCGCAAGTGAATGAAATGTAATTGTCAAAACGCTTCGTTTTTACTGTGCCTACCAAACGAAAGGTCTAACTCGAAGTTATCACTGTAGTGTTTGTTTTGGAAGGGCTTGTTTTGGAAGGGCTAGTTTTGGTGACTCTGGTAAAGTTTGCACAAAACATTTACATAAAGCATATTTGATCGATAAGGCTGCTTTTACCTTGAGATTGCTCTTTTGGCCAAGGTCGAGAAGATCATCAAGTTTTGTTCACTTTCTATGCCAACTACAATGTCAATATCCGTTTCTTTGCTTTTAGGAGCTCTCCATCTCCACGAATGATGTGTTTATTTGTCATTATTAATTAGGCTTTCCCCGTTAGAATAACATTTTCTAGTAAACAGCCTTAATTCTACGACATAATCTTAACCCACTTTAAAAAAAATTCACATAAAGCGTAATGCTACCGCTAATAAATTTTCCATGCAATTCCCAAGTGCTTTGACGTTTTCTAAGAGTCAAATTTCCTTAACCTACCTTGGACTTTACTCCACCACGTGTCATTTTCTGCATGTTATCACGTACTCCACACGCAGGAGGCAAAAAGTTACTCAAAGTGTCCCAACTCGGCCCACCCATCCAAAAAACAAAAAAAGAAACTCTTGTATGCATAGCATGCAAAAACTAAAAACTAAGACATTTTCATCAGAAGCGAATCAAGTTCTTAAACAGTTATTTCGTTGTTAAGGATGTAAAGCAAGTTACCTTTTAATTTGTAGTCTTTCCTCAACAAGTTTCAACACCATGGACTTAATACCATTCATGAGTTCACCAAACTCTTCCGTGACCACTCCAAGTTTCTGGTATTCACTAGCAACTTTTGCTGACATGTAAATAATCTGAGATTCTGGATCTAAACTAGGCCAGCACAGCTCGAGTTTCGGCAAGATGAAGTTCTTCACTTCATCAGTTTCATCTGACGGCACATAGTCCCACTTGTTGCAAACAAACAGAGCACAGTTTGAGGAAGATTCCCTTTGTTTGTCAAGGGATACCTGTCTAGCTTGTCCGAAAAGTTTTTCTTTCTGAAGACAAAGAGACGAAAATTAGCTACTTGTCGACTTGTTTTTTTTTTTGGGGGGGGGGGGGCTAGTTCAGTAGTTATCTTTTTTTGGAAGGTTATGCCTTACGTTTATTGCTCTGCGAGAGAAAATCGTGTTCGTTAAGTTTCATTAAATTACTCTTACACATATCAAAAATAGAGGATTAAAAAAATTATACCATGTTTGCAATACCCGTGCAGGTCCTAAATTTAACTATTTTGGCAAGAATGTATTTGGCATTTTAAATTGCCTTACCATGTATCGCGTTATTCCACCGGAGTTTGCACTGTTAATGACGAAAATAAATGCAGAAGCCTCTGGGAGGTACTTCTTTACTATGTCGTCCATTATAGGAGATACGCCAATTCCTGGACTGTCAACTAATACGACATTTTCCTAAAAGACATGTAAAATATGAGATGCAACAAATGATTTATTGAAAATTAGGATCGCTCTCTGGATTACGTTTCGGTTCTTTGTCATAAAACCGAAACCAAAGTAATCACAACAGCTATTCAGGGGAAAGGAAGACATCTCACAAGCCAAAGAGCGAACAACTCTTTGCGGGGGAAAACGATTGCGCCAATCGCGATTGATTTTAGTTTTGAATCTCATTGACTGATTGATGGATTGATGAATTCGCACGACTTTTCTAGACCAATCACAGAGCGAGATAAAGGCAACAGTCAATCTAAAATTGCTCGTGTTCGTATGTCCGTTCGTTTTGATTGACATTTAGACATCCTAGGCTAAATTTATCATAAGAATTAAGTTTGACCTTTCTTTGACATTGATTTTTTTATTGCGATGTTACTCAATCATTCGTGATTCCAGCATATTAAGATACGTCAAAAGAGATGTGTGTAACTATTCACTTGAGACGTCAACAACCAATCCGTCATTAAATCAATTCTTGTGACAAAACAGCAACAAAAACCAAGCAATATTCCAAACAAATGCAAGCACAAGCAGTTACCCTGCAGAATGGCTAATGATTTTTATTCAAACATCCCTTCGGTCAATCTCAGTTATTTGGAGATCTTGCAAAAATACAGTTTATATCGTAAATACATCTATGCACAAACATTCTTATAATAGAGCTTTATGTTTCTGTAAATCAATTCTTAGACCCCGATTTATAACTGTGCTTGCTCTTATCTAACCTTCAATAGATTGTGTGGCCAAAACAACTCAACCTTTTCGTACTCTGAACCCTTTTCCCAGTCCGTCTCCAGTTGGACAAATGTGGAGATCTGTTGAAGGTAAGTTTGCTTGGAGGCTTTGGATGGCTTTTCTAAGCGGACAGTCTTTGTGGTGTCCCCTGATTTTTTGTCTTTGAAGTGTGCCACCAGCTTTGGTGTATCTCCATATCTTAGTTCACAAATGGTGGATGTCGTACAAAGAAAAGATCTAGAGTGAGGAAGAAGCTGCTCTCCAAGGATAAGATTTAACAAGGTGCTCTTTCCTGAGGCTGTTTCGCCTGTTAAGTGTAAAAAGGTGAAAATAAGGTGCGAGAAGGGAAACAACATAGGTAAGAATGCTACGTTATTGGTGGGAACATGGCGGTTTGAAAGATGAGCTTTTCTTCAAGATTTTTACGGCTTTCCGTGCCACCTAAGTGTAAGGAAAGACCGCAGATTGCCATATGTTGCTTAGAATGATTAGGTAAATTAAAATGTCTAGCGACTGGTTTCGATGTGTCCTTGTCATTCCTTTCCACGTTTCGAAGGTGTTCTCGGAATCGGTCACCTAGTCTTCTGCCTGTTTCGCCGATGTATATCTTTTTGCAAGAAGTGCAAGTTATGCAATAGATTACATTGGCGGAGGTGCACGTGAAGAGATCGGTGATCTTAATGGATCGTTTAGGTCCCGATATTTTATCAGTGTTGTGAATGAAAGGACACGTTTTGCATCGTGCACGAGCGCATTTATAAGTGCCTGGTTAACAAATGGTAAACACCACGGCGTACGCTATTGAGTTATGGATGCACGCGGAAGGTTGCTAAGCACGAAAGAAGCGTAAGAGTTGCTCGAGGCGATAGCTGAGAGCGACTCTAGCTTCTTGAGTGCTTAGCAAACCTCCCAAGTGCATCCATAACTCAATAGTGTACGCTGTGGTGTTTACCATTTGTTTTATAACATAACATTGATACATTGTAGTTAAAGAGTTACCTTTTATTTAACAAATCTTACGCGACCAGAAAAAACAAGCGCGCGCAGAAAAATAGTCTTTGCATTTGCTCACGTCAGCAGCGTACACCCATGGGCAAATGGGGGACGCTACTGACAGAGAGCGCGCGCTTTACTTTGGTTATGTTATAATTGGTCATTAGTCTGAAAAGAACTTCTGACCAAAAAATTGCCTATGTTTTTGTCGCGTTTGAATGAAATGAGTGGAGGCTGCGCAAAGATAGTGCTTGTCTCTGGATCGTTTTGAATTAATTTAAAGTTTTTAAGAGTGATGGATTTAACTAAGTGGTTGTGAGGATGAAACGTGAGAGTGAATGGAATGCGGTCGGAATCTTCCTTAT
The DNA here is from genome assembly GCF_964205215.1 of Stylophora pistillata. Classification (NCBI taxonomy): domain Eukaryota; kingdom Metazoa; phylum Cnidaria; class Anthozoa; order Scleractinia; family Pocilloporidae; genus Stylophora; species Stylophora pistillata. Next base: position 26,559,630 of record NC_142525.1, on the reverse strand, counting down.
GCGACGTTTGTAGTGCTGAATGTCGATCAATAAGTTGGGCGCGGTGGTAACCCGCTTGAACGACAGAAACAGGGTAACCACGTTTATCGAAAAACTGGCACTTTGACTCTGATTTGTGGCGGAAATCAGAGTCATCACTACATAAACGACGAAGTCTCAGAAACTGAGAAAAAGGAATGGAATTCTTAACGTGAGATGGATGCGAAGACGAATATAACAAGTAATTATGCGAGTCTGTAGGTTTGTAATAAACACTAGTGCAGAAACCGTTACCTTCAATTGAAACTTTGATGTCTAAAAAGAATAAAGAATTGTCAGAAATTTCCCAGGTATATTTCAGAGCCGGGTGAAAAAGGTAAGAATGCGTCGATTCCACTAAATTTAAATCGAACAAAAGAGTCTGGTTTCCCGGTCGTTTCCATCAAAAATCCCAAACGAAACACTATTTCCCCTCTTTTTCTGATTGTTTTCGTACAAAACTATTCTTTGTGCAGTCCATCATCGGATTGGTACAGTACCTCAATGAAGCCTTCTTTTTTTTATCCACTCTTGAATTTTAGTCTATTGTGTGAAGAAGTTGGCGAAACTAGAATTTAAAAGGAATGGTGGTCAACTTAATTACTCATTTATGACAAACCTGCAACAAGAACAATGTACTCTTTTTGCCGAAGAATTTTTTTGTGGGAAGCGATTTTGTCCTTGAGGTTTCCGATGTTCTTTTCCAAAAGGGTATGAACCTTTTCATCCATCTTGTTCAAACAAAGATCCAAGTGTTCGTAGAAATGGAGCAAGGTTGCTCGTTTTCTCTCGTCTTCTTTCTTCGCCTCCGTCAAAACTGAAAACGCCTGAAGAATATCACAAGGTAAATAAAATACTATGCATCAACATTCGCCCGGGTAAATTAAAGTTTAATTTCGGCCCTAATTGGTTAATTTTACCGCATTATAGTCATTTCGGAAATCCTTGTCACCCATAATATCACTTCTATAGCGCTTAAACATCCCTGTTCTGAGTGCAGCTTAATTTAGGGTGTACGTACATTCATTAGGCTGGTTAAAGCTCGGAAAAACAGCCACAATGCAATCATCTTTAGGGTAGCGTTTGCATTACGTTATCCATGAATACCTATGTAAATATCCATATATTGTGTGAACGAAAGAAAATGTTGATGTTTAGCCAAAGCAATTCCTTGCCAAGATCCTCCCGCACGATTTACCTTTGGCAAAAGAATCCAACTCTTCGGTGACAGTTAAGAGTAGTATAAAAAAATTGTGGTATCTTTTCACCGTAGAAAAGCATCATGTCAGTCTGGACAATAAGTCTGTTGTCATATATTTTGCAGAAATTAGGCAAGCTTTTCTAAGAAAATATGAAAACATAATCCTAATACAATAGCCAACATTTTCCCAAAGGTTTACAATGTTTCCGAACTTTAATCACGGGGTGCAAGGAAAAGACGGCAGAATTGGAACAAAATTTATCAATCCCTGATGTTCTAAGTGCCGTAACTCTCAACTTGGACCGTGAGGCTCGATCGTTGCTCAAACAAACTTACCAGATTATAAACATCAATATGCATGATTATCTCTCACTGTGCGAGCACAACTTATCAATTTCTTATTTTAAATCATTTTGGTGACACTCGTGAACAATAGAATTGTTGATGAAAGCATCCATAAGTAATGAGCGGCCTTGTAATTAACTCTCCGTGTTGCTAAGTTTGAACTTAGAGAAACATTTGGCGATCGAGTGAATGCTACGATTTCCACTGATCCATGGTAATTAGGCTTCTTCTAGTACTACTCATTTCCGAGATGCCATTATTGAAAAGATTCACATGAAATATATTCCGCTTTTGTGTTGAAAATTTATACATAAATTGAATCTGCTAGTAGCCCATGTTTTAAAAGGAAATTCTAGATTTCTCACCTCCTTTGCCGTCCAGCTTGACTTTTTCTTTGACGACCAGAGTGTCTCCTTTACTTTTTGCTTCATTTCGTCCAACGTTTTCAGCCCTTTGATCGGAATGTTTAGCGACGCCATTGTGTTGTACATCTCCGCGATGTCGTTGATCTTGTCAATGTCTGATAATGTACTCATGCTGCACACTGATAAGTTAAACGTTTATGATCAAAATTTAGTCTTTTTCATGTTTAAAAGCTGGGAAATCTGCGAGAAAGGAAAAAAATAAGCCTCAAATGTTGGGCTTCGTTCAGTCAAAGTCCATTACCCACCAACTGTCTGATTACAGTAGTGCACTGTCACGCATCCTGCTACTGACGAGCATTGTCTGAGCTTGTTTGACAGTCAAAGCGTGACTAATCACGCCATAAATAAATATCGAGGAGAATACATCAAACATAGGTACAGGTACATGGAGAAAATAACGGGAAACGAAGTTTTCTTGATTACATTCAACGCCAGTCTTTTTCAATGTTTGTCAAAGAGGAAGCATACATATACCAACAATCGTAAGGCTTAAAAGTTGTTGACTTGTTTTTGTTGTTTTGTTTACTATCCTTGTTGTTGCTTATTATTATTTTACAGAACATTACAAGCAAATTTACACAATCCGCATATATATAGCATTAGCTAGTCTTGGCGGGTATTAGAAATAAATAAGTAAATACTACACATTGCAAGCTAAAGAGTTTGATTACCACAATAAACTAAAGAGATTTTACAATAAACTAAAGAGATTTCATTACAACAATATTATTGGGGTTATAAGCCATGCATTAGTTTACTACATTATAAGCTAAAAAATACGTACAGTTGTCATACAAATTAAATACAATAAAATTACTACTGAGTTAAAACAAGACATAATAATCAAATACAGGCAGAGCAGACTGGAAAGTAGAGAGGAGAGAATTATGACATACGGATCTGTGAGCGAAGTACTACAGTCATAATTTTCGATGATCATTGGTATTAAATTTCAATATTAGTGAATGGGCGTCAACATAATAGTCCTCAATCCCAAGTATAGTCAAAAGCAACTCATGAATTTTTCTTTTAAATGCTCTTTTCGTGAGCTTACGCAAGTCAGGGTTTAGACAGATCCATAACCTCGTACCAAACGCAGAGAAAGACTTCAATTTCACATGCAACCTAGATTTCTGTACATAAGAATTCTCTGTGGAAGGAAAACGCGTGTTATATGTATGGACGTCACATGAATTAATTAAAGTTCGCGAATATTCCTTGGTGTAGAGCTAGTAGAAACGTCATGCATTATGGCAGAAATGGTTTGAAATAGAGCATATTAATGGGTAGGATATTCGAAGTTATAAAAAGAGGGATAGCATGAGATATTTTGCTGGAGAAAGAAAATCAATCGGAGTACACGCTTTTGTAAGGTGAGAATCTTTTTTAAATCACTCTGAGCTGCCTGGCCCCAAGCAGCTATACCGTAGAGCGTGCAGGAAAAACTCAGCGAACGGTAAATTTGAAGAAGGGTATTTAAAGGTACATGATGTCTAAGCCTAGGGATTATACCGACTATTTTGCTAATCTTCGAAGCAATAGGATCAATATGAGGCCTCCAGGTTAAGTTCTTGTCAATTAGTATACCCAAAAATTTTACATAATCTTTGCATTCAAGAAGTGTCAATCCATTGTTGTTGTTATCCGGAATTCTGATAGATAGCTGATGATTAATTCTTTTTTGTGCTGGCCTAAAAACGACAAAATTTGTTTTCTTCACGTTAATGATTAGTTTAGTAGTATTAAGCCAATCAGAGACATATTTTAGCTCATTATTAACTACGGTTTCCAGGGATTTCAAGTCTTTGTCAGCATATATATATATATATATATATAAATATTATGAGAGGAAAAAAGGACGTAACTATATTTCCCGACAAGCCTGTTTCGTGAATCGCTTCACTCTTCAGGGGTTTAATATATATATAGATATATATATATATATATATATATAACAGGTTGTGTCATCAGCAAACAGATAAAAGCTAAGTTTATTGCTACAAATATAAATGTCATTAATATAAATCAAGAAAAGTAAGGGGCCTAACACAGATCCTTGTGGAACTCCAGTAACCGAGTTTTTCTTAGATGAAATATGTTCATTATCAATATGCGTTGTTTGCGTTCGATTAGTTAAATACGACGAGAGCTACTCATGTACAATACCTCTTATCCCATAATGATGCAGTTTATCAAGTAGGATAGTGTGATTGACAGTGTCAAACGCTTTTTTAAAATCGAGAAAAATACCACATGTGAATATTTTCTTGTCCATATTAGTTTGTACTGTATTCACTATGTCCAAAATTGCATGCTGAGTGGAAAATTTCTCTCTGAAGCTATACTGGGCTTCAAATAATAGTTCATTATATTCGATGTATGATTTGAATTGGTTGTACATAATTTTTTCATAGATTTTATTGAAGACGGAGAGTAGTGAAATAGGACGGTAGTTGCTAGGGTCGGTCTCATCGTAGCCTTGTATACCGGGATAACTGACTTTGCATGTTTTAGCTTGGAAGGATATTTTCCACTTGGACTGAGAGGTCAAGTTGATAAGCTCAGCTAGTGTTGAAGCGAGTATGCTCTTTGCACATTTCAAAACACGAATAGGGCATGAATATAGTCCATAAGCCTTGTTTAGTGGTAAAAGCGAGATTTCTAGTTCGATATCTGATGAAATGACTGGTTCAAAGAAAAAGGAAGTGGGGAAATTGATATTTGTTAAGTATTCGTTATAGTGATAATTACTTTCTTGTACATTTGCCGCTAGCTTTTGGCCAACCGGAGAAAAGAAATCGTTTAGTACGTCCGGAAATTCTGCTGGGTTACCCGTCATACCATTCCCGTTTAGTCGTTTAAGGCCAACAATGGGTTTTGTTGGCCTTAAACGACTAAATTGGCGCTGTTTCCGGATTTCATCAAAATTGGTCTCGACCACTTAATGCCGGTTAAACATGTCAGACTTCACCTGAATGATCCCACGTGGGTTACTGAGCGGTTCAAGAACCTCATTAAGCTCCGTCAACACGCCTTCCACAATGGCGACATGGATCAATACCGGCGATATCGAAATGACGTCAACCGCACGCGTAAGTCACTTCGCAGTAAATACTATGCAAGCAAAGTGAATAATTTAAAGAACATCAAGCCCTCGCAGTGGTGGAGCGCAGTTAAACGAATCGCCGGTATGAATCCTGCGTCATCTTCTGAAAGTCTCCTTTCCAACCTTCAGCTCGAGAACAGTTTCGATCGCCTAAGTGACGTTGAACTAGCTAACGCAATCAACGCTGTGTTATTAGAACCCATGAAGCATTACCAACCCCTATACGCTGTCCCTACTGTGGTGGAGGACTCCGATATGCCTTTAATTACGGAAATTGATGTCCCACACGCTCTAATCAATCTAAACCCGAGGAAGGCAGCTGGACCTGACGACATCGGTAACTGGCTTTTGAGGGAATATGCAGTGATTCTCGCACAGCCTATTACATCTATACTGACCGCGAACTTTAGAGAACAAAGGCTTCCCGCCTCTTGGAAGCTTGCGGACGTGGTGCCTCTCCCAAAGCAAAAACCCGTGGTTCATGCTACTAAGCACCTGCGTCCTATCTCCTTGACGCCCGCTATCTCTAAGGTTGCGGAAGATTTTGTGGTACTCAGATACGTCAGTCCAGCGGTGTTGCAGATCATAGACCCTAACGAATATGGCGGTATTCCAAGATCCTCCACCTTGTACGCTCTGAACTCCATGGTACATAACTGGTTACAAGCCACTGACGCCACAGGCGCAGCTGTTAGAGTGGTATTTTTCGACTATCGTAAGGCTTTTGATCTTATTGATCACAATTTGCTGGCCAGAAAGATCAAAGCCTTGGACATGCCACGGTGGGTTCGCGTCTGGGTGCTGGATTTTCTGTCAGACAGGAAACAACGTGTCAGGTTGTCATCAGACTGCAGGTCAGAGTGGGGCTCAGTCCCGCCGGGGTACCACAGGGGACCAAGCTTGGTTCCTGGTTGTTCTTATCAATGATCAACGATCTTGAGGTCGACGCGCTCACTTGGAAGTATGTAGACGACACAACTATCGCCCAAACGATACCGCGAGGTTTGACCGGTGATGTACAAAGCGCAGTTTCCGCTGTTGAGGTTTGGTCGATCGAAAATAGGAGGGAACTGAACGCGGATAAATGCAAGGAGATGCGCATTGACTTTAAAAGGAACACTCACAATTTTCCACTAATTGTTATTAATGGCAAGGAACTATCAGTATCAAACAGTGTAAAAATCCTAGGAGTCACTATTAGCTCAGATTTAAAATGGAACGAACATATCTCAGAGTGCATTAAGAAAGCGAACAAGCGCCTTTATTTTATTGTTCTTCTAAAGCGCGCAAACGTTCCACTGAGCGACATTATAAATTTTTATTGCACCGTGATAAGATCTGTTTTAGAGTACTGTGCGCCAGTTTTCCATCACGCGCTCCCACAGTATCTTAGTGACGACATTGAACGAGTGCAAAAGAGAGCGCTCTCCATCATTTGTCCTTATGCGTCATATTTCGAATGTTTGGCCAGGTTCGACTTAGTAGCCTTGCACGCGAGACGCGTGGCTCTGTGTAGCAAGCTTTTCAAGTCTATCACGTCATGCCCGGATCACAAACTCGTGCCTGTCTTGCCTCCTAAGAGAGAACACAGATATAATCTAAGACAGTCCAGGGCTTATGCCATGCCCCGTACACATACAAATCGTTTTAAGAACACTTTTATTCCAAGTATGTGTACATAAATTTTTTTTTTTAGACTAGTTTGTACATAGTCATATAGAGAGAGTTTTTCGCATTTGTGGTTTTATTATAATTTCAATCGTATTTATTCCTAGTTCTAAGTAATTGTAACGCAATTCAGTCTACGGACTGCCATGTTCGATATTCTAATAAACTATCGATCTATCTTCTATCTTTTGATTTTCTTTTGTTTCGGTTCAGTACGTCGTTGATTCCAGTCCATGTTTTCTTCATATCGTTCATATGTTGTGTGAAATATTTGTGATAATAGAGCTTTCTACTAAGACGAATTAGAGGCGTAATTTTGTTTCGATAAAGATTGTATTTGTCGGTATCCCCTGAGGCGAATAGAGCGTTTTTAATTTTTATAGATTTGATTAGCCCTTTGAAAATCCACGGTTTGAAGGATTGCTTGAAATTTCGCTTTGATAGAGGCTTAAGCGGAGCATGTTTGTTTGTCAGTTTGTTAAGTTTGTTATAAATTTGTAAAAAAGCGATATCGATATTTCCACTTGTTCTTGCAAGAATTGATTCCCAGCCGACTTGCGCTAATTCAGAGTTATAATCCTCTTCTGAAAACCTAGAGAAGTCACGCACCATGGTCTTTTTAGGGAAATTTGTTTCGCAGGAGAATTCAGTCGAGCAGAATTGACAGGAGTGGTCGCTTATGTCTGAGATAATGTTGCCACTTGTGATTTTTCCCCAATTTTTATTTACAAAAATGTGGTCAATTAGAGTGACCGAGTTGCTGTATACTCTAGTTGGTTTATCAATCGTTGAAATGAACGAGTAGCTTTGTAAGGTGAGTAAGAACTCTTTAGTGAAGTTACAGGTCTCGGCATTGAGGAGGTTTCTGTTGAAATCACCCATTATGTAAACTATCTTATCGGACTCGCTGAATCTCTCAAGGGCTTCATCAAAATATGCCTGAAAGCTCTCTGGGGAATTGTGCTGTCTGCAGATTGTTCCACAGATAACATTGCTTTTCTTTTCAAAGAGAAACTGCACCCAGAGAGCCTTTTGTAACACAATCTCATCCGGCTTTGCCAAACCTCAAGAACATACAGATGGGGAAATGAAACCTCAAAACTGACCCTTATCGTGACATGGCAAAGGAACGTCATCAAGAGTTATCCTAATACGAGCTAAACTTCGAGGGTAGAAGATTTAAAAGCGCTAGCGAATGGTAGGAGACGCACAGGCCTATCAACACCTCTCAACGGTCGACTGCCTTTTGCTTTCCGGCTTTCCGGCGTGTCGCCTCACGCAACGTTTTCATGGATCACGTGACTCTTTTCATTGCTCTAATTAAGCTGTCGTTCATTCCATGATCAAGACAGAAGATTTACCACACAACACTCGCGATTAGTTAATTTTCCTTCTCTTAGGAAAATATATTTACAACACGATTGGGCACATATCATAAATTTCCTTGCAGTGGTAACGCTATGTAACGCAACACACTAAACGCAACAATGGGCCTTTTCGCTACATAAAAGGGTCTCAAACACTATCACTTAAAATGCACAAAACATTTGTACCGTTAGAGGACATTTGAACACGTTTGGTCAGGGCTGTTGAAGGATCAAAGGGGCCATACAAATCTTTGAAGGGCCTTAAACTAAGACGTACAACGAATTTAACCTTCTCAAAAACCGGTCTCAAATTACATACTAAAAACAGTGCTTACGTTTGTCGGTTCTGTCCTCGTGTACCGGTTCACAAGAGCCAATACAAAAGACCAAACAATAGACAATAGCTAACCGATGACTCCTAAACAAAGAAAGAACAATGGTAATTCCCTTGTGAACCGGTACACCAGGACAGAACCCGTTTGTCCTAAAGAATGACAGAATACGCGACAAAATACGTACGAAAAATATTTCTACACAGTCATAATATATCAAATTATACTTACCTATAGTCAAAGGAAAAAGAAATGGCCCAATTTTTACGGATTATTCAGTCAAAATCTGCCGATTTCTTCCGCTTTTACCGCCATATTGAAAAATAACGCTACCACGATGCAATGCAATCGGAGTGCGCACACCGCCTGGCTGTTGCGTAAATATGAAATTTCGTATTTGATCAACAGACTAACGGAACGTCGCGCAGAGGCGTATATTTACTTCCTACTCTCTTTTCTAGAAACTGCTCATTGCACATGAATTCAAAAGACGTATGCAACATGAGTGCTACGATAGATATTGACAAAATCGACGATCTTGGGTGCATGTTTGAGCTAATGATGTCTCGAGGTATTTCGTCAGGAGGGTTGCAGACACTGGACCAGATGAAACAGAGGCTTAAAAAGGCACTCAGAATAACAGAGAAGGTAAGAATGTAAACAACATATATATTCCAACTTAGCGTACACCGTCACTGCCAAATTGTTGCAGACTAATCAAGTAATGGCCTCAAATAGTGGGGCTAGGGTAGAAAAGATAGTGAAATTACCGTCCAAATTTAACGAACAGCTGTATAGACCGGTTCACGCTCTTGAGTGCATGCTGGGTAATTAGGGCAAGCAAATCCAAAATGGCGGATACGAACAACACTCTTTTGCTCGATCTGAATACTTATAGTTCAATATAGAAGTCACAGCTACAGTTTGAGCTCTTTATGTTATTGCCATCTCGCTCAAAAGTCGTTGACAGTTCAATATCCCAACAACACGATCATGGCCACGCACCTCGAAGATTTTTTGGAACTTTCATGTGGGGAATTGCAGTTTTATCTTAAACAGCGAGGTTTGCCCTCTGGAGGGACACACTCGGATCTTGCTGCTCGTGCTTTGGTAGCTTTTGAACATAAAACGCCTATTCGAGATTCGGCCGAAAGCCAAGCCAAGTCACTACAAAATGAACATGTAGAACTACTACGCACATGCGGTATAAAGGATCCGTTATCCATGGTCGATTGGGAGGACTGTGTAACAAAGTGGCCGCATACAAACATTGGTCAAATATTCTCGTTTATACTTGGAAAAAAAGCTTTCGACACTGACTATATTGGTCAATATAAAATCAGAAAAGCGTATTCATACTTTAAAAGTGGTTTTGTGCACACTGTATACTCAAAAACAATTCATGGACAAGACAAAGTTCTGTTGTTTGCATCTGTCACTCCATCTCAAAGAATTCGCGAAGAACCTCATAAAGTGTGGATAATTTGTAAATCTCCCGGTGAAATTCTTGGGGCATATTGTAGCTGTACAGCTGGATACAGTCAGTGCTGTAATCATGTCATAGCCCTTTTATATAAAGTTGAGTTTGCCAACCAGAAAGGTTTCACAGATCCTTCCTGCACAGATAAGGCATGTGTGTGGAATAATACTAGCAAGAAAGACATCCAACCCATGAAATTAAAGGACATGGTGTTCCAAAGCCACAAGGTAGTCAAAGAAAACCCAAGTTATGCTATTAATAGCAAGGAAAAACAGAACTTTGATCCTCGGCCAGAATCCTTGAGGGTTGTTACCGAAGAAAGCAAGCAAAAGTTTCTAGCTTCTCTTCGAAACATAAATCCTGATGCTGTCATCCATATTTCATATGCACCACCAACTTCTGATGATGTTCCCCCATCACTACAAATTATAGCTGATGATATATCCTCTAAAAACAATGGTGTAGATGCTGATGAATTAGTGAGACAATTTCTGGAACAATTATCTTTCAATGACAGTAGCATTAAAGAATTAGAAAAGGCCACAAGGGATCAGGCTAACTCCAGTATATGGAAAGAGCAAAGAAAAGGTAGAATAACTGCATCTCATTTTCATGAAGTATACACAAAGACAAAAACAATTCTTAGAAAAAGAAAGCCAAATTGCAAAGTAACACCTCTTCTTGAGCGAATTTTAGATTGTACCGATCTGTCAATGATACCTGCCATTAAATGGGGAAGAGAACATGAGAGAGATGCTGCTGCATCATTCTTTGCACAAGAATCCAAAAAACACAAAAATGCAAAGCTTCAGACTTGTGGCTTGTTTATATCTAAAACTTACCCTTTTGTGGGAGCTACCCCAGATGGTATTTTTCACTGCGATTGCTGTGGTCATTCTTGTATTGAGTATAAATGTCCATACTCACTTGCAGACATGAAATTTGATGAGCATTGGAACAATACAACTTATCTAGAATTAGTGAATGGGAATATCATGCTCAAGAGAACCCACAGTTATTATTACCAGATACAAGGACAAATGGCCCTAACAGGATGTCCTAAAACCTTTTTTGTTGTTTGGACTCCACTTAGTGGTGCTCATATTGAAATTATTGAGTTTGATTTAAAACTGTGGCAAGATATCATACCAAATCTAACAATTTTTTTCAAGACTTATGTTGCTAGGGTGTTGCTAGGTACTAGGCCTATTTATTATTGTGCTGTCTGTGAAAAACCCTGTCTTGAGCCAGATGAAATTGAATGTGATGATGAAAACAGTGTTCAGTGTGAATGTTGTATGCTATGGTTTCACTGGGCCTGCTCAAATTTTGAACAAGAATCAACATTCATTTGCAGATTTTGCAATGAACAAGCAATAGATAATGATTAAAATTATAGAGTGGAAGCAATATGACCTCAACAAACTACTAAATAGTACAAAATAGTGCGGATGAAACCAAAACATTATAGTATTTAGTATTACTAAAGTTTCAAAGTTATTGTTTGAACATTGTTGTAGCTATATACAAACATGTTTGTGTAATTCCATAAAGGAATTGTATTCTAGAAGATGTGTAAATAAACTTGACTACCATAGCTTATAACCTGTGAGAAAATTGAATGGGAACATTTTGGACTGGTACAAAATGCAAACATAATTGATGAAATGAAATCTATGTACTCAAAGGCTTTTTCATATTACATATTGCTGCACAAATGATGATTATGTCATCCAAATGGGAAAGAATGCTAATGGGAATTTCTTGCTTTAACATAGCAAAGTCTTTAATTCGCTTGATAGCCTGCTCGACATAAATCCGTACATTAGCAATAAGTGATGTGTTCCTAACATCAGCACCTGACATCTGGAGATTGGAATGCTTGGAGGGTGGAATTGTTAGAGAACATTGGTAGTATGCTAACAGGTCATGAATCTTGAATCCCCTGTCTGCCATAACTTGGTCATGTGGCTGAAGATAGTTTAAGAAACCACTGTTTTCTACAATAAAAACATCAGATGACCTCCCACTGAAGGTCTCAGAGACAAATGATATGTGGCCATTTGGTGTTATCCCTATCAAAAACTTTAACGTGTAGTGTTGTTTGTAATTTGACCAACACATTGCCGCATTCTCTAAGCTTGATGGGGTTTCAGAGAATAGTTCTGTGCAGTCAATGATGACTCTACACTTTCTGTAATATCGTCGAAACATATCAGGCATATTTCTTTGAATTAAATACCTATCTGGCCAGGAAATCATCCACTTTAATTCTTTAGACATCAGCTTAACCCAAGTGGTAAAGACAGAGCTGACAGTCGCCTCGGAAACTTTGAACCTTAAAGCCAGATCAAATACAAAGAGTCCTAGCTTGATTCGCATCATGGTTAGCAAAAACTCTTGCTCCAAGGTTAGAGCTCTCTGTACATTATTTGACCTGGGCTTGGTGGTGTCCTTCAAAGCACTTTCTTTGTCTCCTTTCCAGTAGTGCATACACATGGCTTTTTCAAAGAGTGTATTAAACATCAATTGAAATGTTTCTACGTTAGGGAATCCAGTGAAACGCTGGACATCTTGCTCTGTTGTTAAATCAGCAAACTTCATACTTCCGTATGTTAGCGGATTTATTATCAAGCATTGAGTTCCTTCTTCTTTGAAGCTTGAGTTATTGGATGCCTCAGCAGTAGAGACAACTTCGTGTCTTGCCACAAGCTTTCTTTTCTTGGGTGAAGGTTTGTTAGAGTCACTTGGCACCATATACAAAGTTGGAGTTGGTGAGGAGTACGTTGGCTTTCCATATTGAAAGTGATTCGAACAAACAGTCTTGTAGTTGCCGGGTTCGAATCCAACAAGTCCTTTGGATATGCTGGCAATCCATTGGGCTCTTTTCTTTGGATCCTTCGGAATAAAATGCCAGCGAAGATTTTCGACATGTGACCGTTTCACTATCTTTTTTGGATATCTTGAGTCGTTGTTACAACCTCCAACACAACATCGGTAGTTAACCATTATATATCTTATTTTTTGACGCATTAAAATCGAAAATACAGAGCTCAAAATGTAGCTGTGACTTTTATCTTGAACTGTCAATACTAAAAATTGCGACCAGTTCTGAAACAAAGCCGATATTCATTAAGTATTCAGATCAAGCAAAAGAGTGTAGCCGAGCGTGTCCGCCATTTTGGATTTGCTTGCCCTAATTACCCAGCATGCACTCAAGAGCGTGAACCGGTCTATTACGGCCGGCATTCGATGTTTAGGCTAAAAATTTGTTTACCTGGAGACGCTGTACGTTACAGCAGTAAAAAGTGAAACTAATGGACACCAATAACTTTGTTCAGTATTGACTGGTTGTTAAACCAAATGTATACCCGATTTAGAGATAATTAATTGTGCTACTAAACCTTTTTATTTAACATTTATCACTTTGTTACTTGAAGCGTACTTAATGAATTTAAATTAGGGCCTGATTACATGAGCCGAGCTGGCCCGGTTAGCCGGGCTGATTTCTTTTGTTTTCACGCTTTGGTGAACACCAAAACAAAAGAAATCAGCCCGGCTCATGTAATCAGGCCCTTAGAAGGCCAAAACACCCAGGAGAGTGATACTTGATAATCGTTTTAACACGGTTCAATAGACATTCCTCAAATCAGTTGTAACCCAGAGCTCGAACCGTGCAAAGCGGACATGTCTAGAATGTCAACCCTCCATATTCTTTTTCCTCCCTCGTTCAATTTAAAAAGACCAACTTCTTTAACGAGTGCAAGTAGGACCTGAGCTCAAACTCCTAGCCTATTTAGAGTAATAATAACTTTGCATTTAAAGCTAATGACCCATCGGTATTTAAACAATAGAGTGTTTCTGTCGAGGAACTATCAACTGATAGTTGCCCCGCAGAAATTTGATGTTCTTAAAACAAACATTTGCCCGAGAAGCGAAGCAATTCGTGCGACATCGGTTTTTCGCGTGAAATTTCACGTGGAATTCACGAGTCAGGCAGTGAATTTTTCTTGAATCACATAACTGAATAAAAATAAGAAAACGAGAAATTTAAAACGGCAATATTATTGTTTGTTTTTATCCTCGTGAATTTTTCTAGAATCGCATAGCTAAAAGCCACCAAATCACTGAGCGAAACCGGATGTTTTGTATTTTTTGTGCGCCACCCCAGTGCTCAAACAATGGAAACCCTGTCAAAGTCAGGTGTCAATATCTAGCGGGAACAAGATATTTTTTGAATGAAAACCACTTTTATTTCAAACTCGTGGAGAAAAGAGTGCCCCACATTTTACAATCTTCAGCAAAAAAACTGAAAGTACAAAATACGGAGTAATTTAAGACAGAGATTTGCCTGCTACCCGTCCACTTGGCAAAATGTGACTCCGACAATCAACAACTGAATTTTCAAATCCTGAAGCGAAATGAAAATTTCAAGCGTTCCGGTGTCAAAGCAAGGTCTACAAAAAACCGGTAAGTGATTTACAGTTATAAAAAAAGTGTATTTTAAAATATAATGATTAAGACTGGAATTTCTTTGTAAACTCTGACGAAAAACAGTTCAAAAAAAGGTTAAAAGTCACAATTTTAACTGCTTTTCTTTCATTGCAGGGAGTCGCTCGTTGGTGTCATGCTGGACTGAAAGTTTATGGAAATATTTACTAGAGAATTATTAAAAGTTACTCCAGCAAACATCCTGCCAACTGCTCCAGCCATCAGGTAAATAGAACGACTGGCATTGCTGTCAAGGTCACTAGTAGCTGCTGTGTTGCTTGGCGTGGCTGAGTTATTGAGAACAATCTCCCGTAAAGCATGACTTTAATAGCCGTTAGTAGTTGTCGTGCTTGGGTTGAAACCGGCCAACTTATTCGACATTCGCCGCTGTTTTTCCAGAGGATTATGGCTGTAGATGGATATGGATTCCAGATTGGAGTGACCAGTGAGCTCTGATATCTCCAGTGGATCGAAATCATCACTGAGCGCTTGGAGGACTGTCTTGCGACCATTCGTGAATTTGTGAATTTGCCGTCTAGTGTTTTTTGAAACCATGTTGTCTCTAAAAGAGGCCAGTTCGTAATCTTTATAGGCTACAATGATTTGGATTTCCGGAAAAAATGCTTGACCTTTTTCGGCATTGATACCTGTTTTGGTTTTCTTTCCTAACGCTTGTTTGGTTTTCCTCGGCAAGAACTGTCATTTGGCTTTCTTCCCTCGTCTCTGGCATTTTGATTTTTTTTTTTTTTTTTTTTTTTGCGTTTTCTCGTACTTTTGGGCGTGAGTGGTTTCCTCCAATTTGTACTTTGAATTTCAATTCAAAATTTGGAAAACATTCGTTTTCTATAAATTTGTTCATATTTGTTCATATTTTCGTAGCACTAGTTGTATTTACGTTTTTACATTCGTAACAATAATTTTTGCTCGCGACTCACGTCAGCGATATCGCTTTATGCATTAGTGCGATTCCACGCTGAACACCCTCTCGTACGGTTGACGTATTGACCAATCAGAGCGCGTGTTTACCTTAAGCTATGCGATTCTATAGAAAAATTCACTGCCTGACGAGTGAACTCCAAGTTAAATTTCACGCGAAAAACCGATATCGCACGAATCGCGGAGCGATGAGTGCGATATCGATTTTTCAAGTGAAATTTAAAGTGGAATTCACGAGGCAGGTGGTGAATTTTTCTTGAATCGCGTAACTGAATAAAAATAAGAAAACAAGAAATTAAAACGGCAATGTTATTGTATGTTTTTATTCCGCACGCGCGCCCTGAAGAAAGCCATTTTAAAGTCAACTGTCAGAACTCTCATTGTTAAGGGAATGGAAAGCAAGGTAAGTCGCTCACGTTTGAATCGTCGATAATTTTAATTGTACCTCGTGAATTTTTCTTGAATCACATAGCTAAAGCCACCAAATCACTGGGCAAAACCAGATGTTTTGTATTTTTGTGCGCCACGCCAGTGCGCAAACACTGGAAACCCTTTCAAAGTCAGGTGTCAATATCTAGAGAATAGAGGGAACAAGATATTTTTAGAATGAAAACCACTTTTATTTCAAACTCGTGGGGAAAGCGGTGCCTCACATTTTACAATCTTCAGCAAAAAAACTAAAAGTACACAATACGGAGTTATTTAAGACAGAGACTTGCCTGCTACCACTCAACTTGGCAAAATGTGGCGCCGACAACCAACAACTGAATGGTCAAATCCTCAAGCGAAATGAAAATTTCAAGCGTTCCGGTATCAAAGCAAGATCTACAAAAAACCGGTAAGTGCTTTACAGTTGTAAAAAAAGGTGTATTCAAAATATAATGATTAAGACTCCAATTTCTCGGTAAACTCTGGCGAAAAACAGTTGAGTTAATAGTCACAATTTTAACTGTTTTTCTTTCATCGCAGGGAGTCGCTCGTTGGTGTCAAAGCTTAATTGAAAGTTTATGGAAATATTTCCTGGAGAATTATTAAAAGTTACTCCAGTAAACATTCCGCCAACTGCTCCTGCCATCAGGTAACTAGAACGACTGGCATTGCTGTCAAGGTCACTAGTAGCTACTGTGTTGCTTGGCGTGGCTGAGCTATTGAGAACAATCTCCCGTAAAGCATGACTTGAATAGCCGTTGGTAGTTGTCGCGCTTGGCGTGGGTTGAAACCGGCCAACTTATTCGACATTCGCCGCTGTTTTTCCAGAGGATTATGGCTGTAGCTGGATATGGATTCCAGATTGGAGTGGCCAGTGAGCTCTGATATCTCCACTGGGTCGAAATCATCACTGAGCGCTTGGATGACTGTTTTTCGACCACTCGAATTTGTGAATTTGCCGTCTAGTGTTTTTTGAAACCATGTTGTATCTAAAAGAGGCCAGTTCGTCGTCTGTACAGGCTACAGTGGTTTGGATTTCGGGAGAAGATGCTTGACCTTTTTCGGCATTGATACCTGTTTTGGTTTTCTTTCGTAACGCTTGTTTGGTTTTCCTCGGCGAGAACTGTCGTTTGGCTTTCTTCCCTCGTCTCTGGCATTTTGATTTTTTTCTATGCGTTTTCTCGTACTTTTGAGCGTGAGTGGTTTCCTCCAATTTTCTAAAAAATCTCAATTTCAAATCAAAATTTGGAAGACATTCGTTTTCTATAAATTTGTTCATCAGATACAATGAAATATATGAAGTTCATATATTTTGAACTGCGGTATTAGATACGTATGATGCACGATCCTCGCAGTAGATAGCGCTATTTAAGCAATAGCGAAAATCAGACCTGAAAAAATCAGGCCTGTACGGGATTCGAACCACTGACCTCTGCGATACTAGTGCAGCGCTCTACCAGTTGAGCTAACAAGCCAACTGGGAGCAGGCCGTTAAGTTGATTCGTAATAAACCCGTGAAAGTGATAAATCGCAGAGGTCAGTATCAGGTCAGTATAAATCGCAGAGGTCAGTGATAAATCGCAGAGGTCTAGTATCGCAGAGGTCAGCGGTTCGAATCCCGTACAGGCCTGATTTTTTTCAGGTCTGATTTTCGCTATTGCTTAAATAGCGCTATCTACTGCGAGGATCGTGCATCATACGTATCTAATACCGCAGTTCAAAATATATGAACTTCATATATTTCATTGTATCTGATTTATCACTTTCACGGGTTTATTACGAATCAACTTAACGGCCTGCTCCCAGTTGGCTTGTTAGCTCAATTGGTAGAGCGCTGCACTAGTATCGCAGAGGTCAGTAGTTCGAATCCCGTACAGGCCTGATTTTTTTCAGGTCTAATTTTCGCTATTGCTTAAATAGCGCTATCTACTGCGAGGATCGTGCATCATACGTAAATTTGCTCATATTAGTTCATATTTTCATAGCACTAGTTGTATTTATCTTTTTACGTTCGTAACAATAATTTTTGCTCGCGACCACGTCAGCGATATCGCTTTATGCATTAGTGCGATTCCACGCTAAATACCCTCTCTTCCGGTTGACGTATTGACCAATCAGAGCGCGTGTTTACTTTAAGCTATGCTATTCTAAAAAATACTCAACAATTGTCAATAAAAAATTACTCAGAAACTATTTGCATATAAAATTCATTACATCAAAAACTGATTTGAAAGGAATGATAAGAGATTCACTTAATTTAAAATGGGCTTTTAAGGCATTCCACAATGTTACAGTTCTGTAATAAAAAGATCTCTGTCCCGACTTGGTTATTTCGCTTTTGTGATAGTGATGCAACAATTTCAGGACTGCAATCCTCTTTTGTGATACAGCAACATGGAGGGCAGGAGGATATTATACTAGGTAAGCTGTGAGGCGTGAGTAGTCCAGTGGTCAGTGCGTTGGACTCTGGGTCGGTTGGCCCAGGTTCAAGTCCTGGCTGGGGCATGACGTTTGTGTCCTTAAGACGCTTCACTCACATTCGCCGGTAACAAAACGAAAAAGGGCCTGGGACTGAAACTGCGATCGCAAAGCATGCATGGATTGTTTGGCTGGACAGAAATCAAAATGGCGTCCATTGCGAATGATAGTAAGCTCTCAGAAACTAAAGAAGAAGGCTTTATTTTAACTGAAGACGATATACCTGGGGCTGTTTTGCAAAACAGAAATGTGGAGGCATGCAGTGTGGTACAGCTAAAGCGCTCGGATAAGACGTAAAGCCGTAGGTCCCGTCTCCTGCAGGGTTAGGGGAAAGAGACGTAAAATTCCCATGTACGAGATTTCTGTGTAGTGGATGTCCTCCCCGGGTTGGGATGGGTGGGAAGGTGAGATCGCTACATGGATTGAAGCGCCTGCCAGAGGCGCCTGATAAAAATGCTGACGTCCGATCTCAACCTTACGATACTATTAAACGCGACTGAATATATCCACATAAAAGTCTGCGCTATATAAATGCAGATTGGATGTAAAATGCGAAACTATTAAGTTTGCGTGTGCATGTGTACATTTTCGACTACGTGACGGCACCGTCAAATCAGCGCATATTATTCAACTTTAACATTTGATTAAATCGCACTGAATCATTTCCCCAAAAAATCCTTCGGAGATCGAAAAGAACTGGACTTCGCTTTCCAAAGTCCAGATTTTCTCTTGATTATTTTGCTTAAAGTCTTAATAAGTAGTTTCTTAGAAATCGACTTTGAAATAAAAGCTAGCGCTAAAAAGTCACGACGTTTCGACCTCTCTGAGGTCATTTTCAAGTGAGTAAGTTTTCCAAATCAGCATAAATATGTTGAAGCAAGTTGAAGATGATAAAATGTGGCGAACGCTAAAATATGTGAAAAAGTGTAAACAATATACAATGGAAGAGAATAAAAGAATAAAGGAATAAAATAATAAAATAATCGTAGCACGAATTGCTCTAAACAAATAGTTTGGCGCGAATTGAATCGCGCTGTTTGTTTAGCGTTGGTTTCAATTCTTTGATAAAAAAAAAAAAAAATTTCAAAAACAAGGCAGTCAAATTTGTTCTGACACTTCCTCAAGATTCGAAAACTCTGTGTGATGTCTTCTGGCTCCATGTCGTGCTGCTCTCTGAGGTGGTGTCCGATTGCCGTTCTTTTGTGTTCTTCGATTCGTTGGTGTAAGTGTCGGCACGTGTAGCCGACATACCCTGCACGTGTAGCCGACATAGCCTGCACGTGTAGCCGACATAGCGTGCATCACACAGGCCACACTGAAATGAATACACCACGCATTGTTGACTCACAAAAGGCGGTTTGTCTTCCCTGACCCTAATTTCATTCTTGATCTTTTTACTTGTATAAACTGGGCTAATATCTACGTTGATCCTCCGACTTAGGTCAGCCAACTGTTTTCGTACTACATTTGCAGATATCTGGTCCTTGTTGGGCAACACGATTCTGACTGGGGCTTCTCTTTTATCAGCCATTCGGGTATGGGAATCCTCAGACACTTTTGATTCAATGAATCTACGAATGGTTGACTGCACAAGGTCGTCAGGATAGCGCAGTCGGCAGAAGATCTCTTTAAGGCGTTCACATTCCTCATGGAAAAACTTCCACGTAGACGAGAGTTGAAACGCACGGTTTAGCATGGTGATCAGCAGTGACCGTTTGTATCTGGCGTCAACGTGACTGTGATAGTGTAGCAAAAGCCCTTTGTTCGTCGATTTTCTGTAGACCATGGTGTCTAGGCGGCAACCATTCTTGATAACATCCATTCCGAGAAAGAAAAGCCTACCATTTTCTTGGAGTTCCTTTGTGAAATCAATAGAAGGATGAGACTTGTTCAATGTCTCCAGAAATCCTGAGGCTGCTTCCGGATCAGGCATTACACTACTGAAGTGTATCATCTACAAAGCGCTCGTAGAATATGGGCCTCTTGTTCTCTCTTTTTAGCTGTTTCTCAATTCTACACACGGAGGCGTTTACCATGAGGGGACCCAATGGCAAATGGCAGATAAAAGAGAAGTTACTTCAGTTTGACCTATTTTTATCTAGTTAGAGGAAGGTCGGATAAATCCAATTAGATAGTGGTAGAAAACGAGCAAGAGTTGCTCAAATTGCTTTCAACATGTGTTTTGAAGTTGTTTTTCAAAATTTGGTACTTTCTATGGGTTCAAGTGTTTTCAATTCGTGGCGCGATACTCCGAGAGTCATGGTATGAAATTTTGAGCTTCAAAAGCGGCATTTGGCGGAATGCAGTTATTATCGATTTTCTCGAAAATAAATCGATATTCAGCCAAACGAATTATACAGTGATTTACATCCTGGTGAGACCTACTTAGCTTTGAAATATGGGCAAAATCAATGTTTCAGCTGTTGCCACCAAAGGTTTTTAACTGGTGCATGCCTTTACGAACGGTTTCCCTTTCGTCCCGTGATCCAAGTTGGATGACACCGCTAGTTAAATACATGCTACGTAGCAAGTCTCGCATCTCTGTTTTACGTACTAATAAGCATAGAGAGCTTAGTAGAAATGTGTTGAAGGTTATTGGCGAAAACAGAAGGATGCTTCTGGAGGGCAAAATGGGGAGCAGAGAATGGTGGAAAAACGTAGACTTGATATCTCAACGCCGGCGGTCCACAAACGTTTCGCTGGATAGAGAGACCGCTCAAGATTTGAACGAGTATTTCGGCGACCTGTGTACGGATGGCGATTACGTTGAGCCCGCGTTACTTGAAATTGGTCCTGAGGTGAAAGTCCCGGAAATTAGTGAACGATATGTATGGAACTCACTGAGTACTCTAAAGAAGACTGCTACTGGTCCTGACCAAATTCCGTATTGGGTGTGGAAAGACCATGCGGAGATCCTCACTCCAATCATTACTAAGCTATGGAATTTGTCTCTCGCTACGCACCAATGGCCTAGATCGTGGAAAAGGGCAAGTATAAACCCACTGCCAAAAGTTGATGTTCCAGTGGCAAGAGGGGACTTCCGGGGGATCAACGTAACCCCTGTAATAGCAAGAGCCCTGGAAAAGGCAGTCTATAAGATTCACGCCCAAAGGCCGGTAGAAGAACAGTTGTTGAATAGTCAATTCGCGTATAGAGAAGGAGGGAGCTGCACAGATGCTCTGCTACTTATACAGAATAAGATCTGCAAGTTTCTTGATGATCCCAAGTGCAAGGCAGTGCGGATGTTCGCGATGGATTTCAGTAAGGCCTTTGACTCTGTGAGCCATCAACTCCTTGCTGAGAAACTTAAGAGTCTACCACTTAACCCGTATATCATAAACTGGTGGTTAGGTTTTTTGCGAGATAGAAAACAAAGAGTTATTTTCGGGAATCATGTCTGTAATTGGAAAACAGTTAACAAGGGCACAACCCAGGGTAGTGTTTCAGGACCTTATTTGTTCAATATATTTCTTAACGATCTGGAAATTAAATTAGGGAACGAGACACTTGGTTTCAAATACGCTGATGACTGTACGATTATTGCTCCGGTATATTATTATAAAGATCACTCTGTAGACTTAATAAATCAGTTTTTACAGTGGGCAAGCCAAAATAGAATGAATTCAAATTCTACTAAATGTAAAGAGCTTATTATGTATAAAAAAGGTCACACTGCCGAGGCCTACAAAAGTATTTTTGGCATACCTCAGACTAGTACAATAACCATTCTTGGTCTCACGTTTCAGCCGAACTGCAAATTCAGTACTCACCTAAAAGAAAAGTTAGGTAAAGCTAATAAAGGGTTATACGTTATCAGATGCCTCCGCAAGGAAGGATGTAGCCAAGCAGAAGTAGATGTTTTATTTAATTCCATTGTCCTACCTAATATCACTTATGCTCTATCTGTGCATGGGGCCTCTGAGTCAGAGCTAACTATAGCCCAGCAGTTTTTAGATCGTTGTTTTAAACGTAAATACATATCTAAGAAATTAGTGATAGGTGACTTACTTAAAACGCAAGATCACAAAATTTGTCGCAAGGTTTCAACTATCCTGAGCCATCCTCTTAGAGCCTACTTCCCTGAGACCAAGATCACGAAGTATAATTTGAGAAATAAATCCCCTGTCATGCCCGCTATTCGCACAAACCGTTTTAAGAATACATTTTTTAATAGAATTGTTTTTAAGTATAATGTAGCTTTGTGAAAGTGTACTTCCTGTATTAGATGTAACATAAGATATGTAATTTTATCTTTTGAACAATAAAGACACACAGACACACAAACATACGCTCTTATGCAGTTAAGTAAATATGAAATACCGCATGCGCATGTGATCAAAAGATAACGAAACGTTACAGGAAGGGCTCCTATTTACCTCCTACTCGCTTTTCTAGAAACTGCTCATTATACAAGATATTCAAAAGATGTATGCAACATGAGTACGTCGATAGACGTCGACGAAATCGACGATCTTGAGCACATGGTTAAGCTAATGCTGTCTCTAGGTATTTCGCTAATAGGGCTGCAGACATTGGACCAGATGAAACAGAGGGTGAAAAAGGCGCTCAGAATATCAGAGGAGGTAAGAATGCAAACATCCATGGCTACGTATCGATTCAACCTCAGCGTAGACCACCATCGCTTAACTGTCGCAGAATTATCAAATAATGGCCTAAAGAACTGGCCTGATGTTTCGAGAAACAGCGTTATTCTCATCCGAATTTAACGATTTGCTGTCTTGCCGCTGGCATTCTGTATGCTTTGGGGCTAAAATTGGTTTACCTTGAGACACCTTTACAGCAATTGATAGTGAAACTAATGGACACCGGTAACTTTGTTAGTTGTTGACTGGTTGTTAAACCAAACGTAATGTACAGCTGTATATCAGTTAGCACCTCTTGAAGCTCTTTATTTAACATTTATCACTTCTTTATTTTGAGCGCTTTTAATAAACGTAAATCACATTGCGAAATCACTTATGGGGGTAAAACTTGGTAATCTGTTCAGCACGGACATTCCCTAAATTGTATTCAGAGCTCGTGCCCAGTATACATAGCGAATATGTTTAGAATGTCAACCCACAGTATACTTTGTCTTTCCTCGTTAAATTTGTGAAGAACTCCCTCAACGAGTGTCATTTGGACTTGAGCTCAAACTCCGATTTAGAGTTACGATTGTAAAAGCTGTTGACAGATTATCACTGTTCCCACCCGCATTATTTATCGCTGTGTATTGGCAGTTGCAGCTCTACTCTTACTAATGAATTCTTCTAATAGTTCCTCTCCTCTGATGGGAAGAACCTCGATGATCCTCTGGTGGAGGTTGATTTTCTATTAAAAGCTAATATCCCATCGACATTTTCTGTTAGCAAGGCGCTGATAAATCATCTTGCGTGACAAGTGGTGACAGTTTCCTTTCTGATTCGGTCCTTTCCTGTCGTAATGCAGATGGACCTTGGCTATAAAAATTTCACTTCTGCATGATAGGACTTTCTTCGTATATTTACGTCGCAACTCGAAGTTCAACTTGAATTCCAAGTCGAAGTCGAACTCTCGATCGAAAATCGAAGATGTGACGAGAATAAAATATGCATGTAAGGAAAAGTGCTCGTTCCTACGTTAGCTTGATCGATTCAACGCATCAAAATGAGCTGTTTTCAATGATACCACCACATTTAAGTAATGTTTATGTAATTTTAAGCGACCGACTTAGATATATATATATATATATATATATAACTGCAGACAGTGCACACTGTTTCGACCTATGTGGGTCTCATCAGTGCAGTGCAGACACTGGGCCAAGCTCTGGAATAAACCATTGCCTGGGCGCTACACTTGTGGGACCAAGTGCAGGCATGTTGCCATGCGAGAGTGCTCAAATCACAACTAAGGTGATGAGCTTCGCCCGAAGGCTAAGTGCATGGCAACCCCAGTGAAGAGTGCTCAATCGCAAGGTAGCCAAAAGGCAAAGCCAAGCGAGAGCTATCTAACTGCAACATATAGCCTATATATATATAGGCTGTGTAAAATTGGTATACCTATTTTACGGCAATTCATTTCAATGGCTCTATTACACGAAACTTCATTATTATTGAACAAATTAGGTCTTTTGAAAATGCCGCACACCTTGAACGATTATTACTCACAAGGGAGGCCTATTGGACCGCTCAGTTATTTACCCTTAATCCTCATGGTCTCAAAAAACGGCGGGAATCTAGATCCAAACACCGCATTACTGACTACAATTGAGCAGCTGCAATTTTCCCAAGATGACACTTTTCATTGTATTTTATTCCGTTATCGCTAATGATTAAGTTAGATTCTTCTTTTTGCCTTTTTATTGTTCTACTTTTCTCAGTTTGTAATTTAGACCTTTATTGTATTACGTTACCTCAATATTTCTGTATTATATATAAGCCGCTCACAATCATTGTAAACCGCTTTTTAGTTCTTAACTTTTAACCTGAGGAAGGCCGAACGGCCGAAACGTCGTCCATTAAACTAGTCCAGAACAGTCAAGTGAGAGTTGGTCCCTTCGTTACGTCGACCTTACTGTACACTTAACTGTTATACACAGAATCTACCTTTGCTCGTAAATTTTACTTTTTCCTTTGTTTACGTCGTAACTCGAAGTTCAATTCGAATCCCACGTCGAAGTCGAACTCTAACTCAGATCTATACTCGAGTATGTCAAACCTGTAGTAAGCGTTACTGTATTAAGCGGTCACCTTTATTTAGTGTTTGATCGTAAATTGAACATAAATCATCTTACTTCTTTGGACATTTGGGACAAATAGTACGCACAAACATCACGCTAATCATTTGCTGGCCAACCTGTATTAAGCAGTCAATCTGTATTCTACAGTCACCCCGCCATTACCCATGGGTGACCACCAATACATGCAGGTTTGACCGTAGAATGAACTGTGCATGAAAGAAAGAGTTGATTCGAAGTTAGCCTGATCAAGTCAACACACCTAATATGCCTTTTTACCAAAGATACCACCACATTTAATTAATTTTTATCTAATTCTAAATGACTGACAAAGAACCCTATTAAGTTAAGCGAAACTAGATTTTATTGCCCTTGATGATATTTTTGTAAAGCAAGGTAACCATTCCATGTTTCACTTATCAGGCCTTTTCAGTGTTGACAGAGACCAGTGAAGAAGTCAAGAGAAGACAAATACGCTTGCTAGAACTATTCGAGAGCACAGAGGCCTGTCTGAATATGTTGAGTGACAAGGACTACGCACTTCTGGAGCTGGGAATCACAAATCTCAAGAACCAATTGGCTGACCACAAAGAGAGCCTAGAGAGAGGAGAAGACGTTGTTCTCATTGCAGGTTGGTTACTGAAGAAATGTTCGAGAGCTCGTGATTAATTAGAAGGTAAAGCATGCGCGTGTAAATGTCGTAGCTAGCTAGGTTAAACAAGTTTCCTGCCAGCTGCTGCATTCACTTCCAGCCACCATCAACAGACTTTACGCAGCTTTTTTCCATACTCATCTCCTCATTCGTCATAACTTAGAAGTTTGCTAAACCCACCTGGCAGACAGAACAACTTTCAGACTGATTGCTAAAAACCGCCAACAAGTCAAATCCCTCAGCTGTGGCGATACCTTGGCAGAGTAACTGAGATGTATATTCACTTTTCCCGAACGATTAACACATTGATGTCGTTCGTTTGCAACGCAGACGCCATACTTAAAAGAAAGAAACATGCATGATATTGTTGTTTTGGTTGTGTTTGTTTTCTTGTTGCAATTGAATGAACTCATCTTGATCACAAAACATGTTGTCTTTCAAAATGTACGTACCATGATTTCTAAAACTGGTAAAAACTTTCGAATTAAAAGTGCATGGATGAGGAGTTTTTCCCATTACGGACCATTGCATGTATCATACTCTTTACATGAGAGAGAGATACGTTAACTTGGCTTCCATGTTTCGAGTTTTTTTCTTATATGGTAAAGTATTACTTTTTTTTCCAAACGTGCTTCCTTTGTCTCAGGACGAGCAAGGCTGAAGACACTTTCCGCTTTAATGTCAAGAATCTTGACATTCCGGCATGGCTGGTAAAAACGATTTTTTTTTTCATAAGAACCTGTTTTGCATGATCATGAGAAATTAACAATTTAAAAATTTAACGGGACTGATTTAAGAGAGTGGAAATTTAAAAACAGCTTATTAATTGGTTCATATCGTTCTTTGACTTGGGGATTCTTCTCGACAGGTGAAAGAGATTGGAAAAAGAGCTTGTTGCTGAGTCTGATTCTTGGGGAACAACTACCCCCTGACAACTTTCTTGGCACCTCTTCCATCATCTGCGAACTAAGATATGGAACAACCCACAAGCTTGTAGCGCACTTTAAAGACGCAGATCCCGAAACAGGGCTTTATTCAAAGACTATCCAACTTAGCGAGATGGCTGGGAACCCTCAACAAATATTTCTTCAACAAATCTCGTCGTTTTTCCCAAATCAAGATCTGCAAGATTCAGTTTGTGATAAGGTTGAGATCTTTTGGCCAAACAAGCTACTGAAGGTTGGTGAAAAGCAAGCTGGAGCGTGAATGATAAATTGCGAGCAGAGGGTTGCTAAAAGCTTCCCTCTAGCATTATTCCTGGTAAAGTTAGTTCTTGTAAGGTACTATAGATGAAAGGATTCTAATTGACACCCGACATCTCGTTTTCGTTCACAATCTAATCCTTCAAGTGCACAGTTGAGGTTTGCTTTCTTGATCGGAAAAAAGCCTTTAGATAAACAACAATTACAAAAGTACGTATGATGCACGATCCTCGCAGTAGAGAGCGCTATTTATGCAATAGCGAAAATCAGACCTGTGGAAAAAAAAAATCAGGCCTGTACGGGATTCGAACCACTGACCTCTGCGATACTAGTGCAGCGCTCTACCAATTGAGCTAACAAGCTTAACGGACTGCTCATAGTTGGCTTGTTAGCTCAATTGGTAGAGCGCTGCACTAGTATCGCAGAGGTCAGTGGTTCGAATCCCGTACAGGCCTGATTTTTTTTTTTCAGGTCTGATTTTCGCTACTGCATAAATAGCGCTCTCTACTGCGAGGATCGTGCATCATACGTATCTACAAGCGCAGTCCAAAATATATGAACTTCATATATTCATTGTATCCGAATTACAAAAGTATTGATTGAAAAAAGTCATTTGAACTCTGTTAAGATTCATTCACCTCACATCCTTTTCTTTTCTAGGAGAGAATCGTTATAGTTGACAGTCCAGCATTTGATAAATCACCCATCGTGTACGAGAAAGTAAAGGTGTACCTTTCTGAAGCTCTCGCGGTTATCTGCGTCATCGACAGTTTAGGACAGCAATATAGGGTAAGCTGCATGGACAAGTAGAGTCAACGCACTCAAAGTGTTTACCATAACAAGGCATTCGTTTATTCAAGTACGCGGCAAAATTTAATAATTGTAAACTGAATAACAAGATTATCCTGCAGATGATAAACTCGTAACCGTCCTTTTATTATCGTCTTGGATTAAGTTAATGGGCATGCCTCGGTAGAAAGAATCCAAATGGGAATGGTAAGCTATTATTTTATCATGATCAATAAAGAAGAAGAAGAAGAAGAAGAAGAAGAAGAAGAAGAAGAAGAAGAAGGGGAAGAAAACTTTATTTAACGAGGGTAAAACACATTGATTACTCAGGGAAGAAAACTTTATTTAACGAGGGTAAAACACATCGATTACTGGTCACCCAGTAGTTTTCATAATGGCCCTCCTACAATTAAAAGTAATAAAACGTATCAATCAAATTAATTAACTATCAGAATAATCTACCAACTAAATTTATATAATTAACAACTAAAATATAACGATATTAATTAATTAACTACAAATAAAATTAGAAGGTTTTACAAATCTTAAAATTATCAATAAAGGAATTCTTAGTACGTTAGAGTTTAAATAAGTAATTTTTAAAATTTGTATGGGAGAGTGACCTAAGTTTTGGATGAAGAGTGTTCCACAAACGACAAGCGCTTGAGTGAAACGCTCTGAGGCCAGAGTTCCTTTAACAGGCTGGTGTCGTTATATTGTTATTGGAAACTGACCTCGTGTTATGATTAGAGGCATTGCTTATATATTCGATGTATTTATTAAAATAAGCGGGGCAATGTCCTTGATTTATTTTATGAAGCATATAAAGCTTCCTAATACGTATAATATCGTCTATAGGCAGCCAATCTAGTTTGTTAAAAAGCTCGGCAGAGTTTTCATGAGTATCGGCGTCCAAACTTAGCCTAACACATCGTTTCTGTAGTCTTAAAACTCTTTGAAGATTCCCAACGATACAATTACCCCAGACCGTGCAACAATACTCTAGAATTGGCTTGATTAGAGCAGTATATAACATTTTTCTGCAAGCCAAGGTTAAATAAACTTTAGCTCTTTTAAGAAGACAAATTCTAGAGTTCAATTTTTTAATCAAACGTAAAAGATGTAAGTTCCACGAAAGATTTTGGTCAATGACGACTCCAAGCCTCTCTCCCGCTGCCTCTCCCAGCCTGATTCCACCGAAATGAATTTCCATTGTGGTCTCACTACTATGGTTTAGCTTTTGTAAAGAATCAATTGGCAGGTGTTTGGTCTTTTTT
>NC_142525.1:26515716-26528216 GCF_964205215.1 Stylophora pistillata | reverse complement strand
GTTCTTTGCATCCCATTCCTCTCTAATTCTTTACCCCTTTTAAGAAGAGCAAAGTTATTTTTCCCTCATATCCTCATTTGATAAGGTTGACTCAGGTGCAAAGTTAAGATTATAATTTTCCACAGACGTCGACGCATAGAAAACTATGATGCTACTTTTCTATATAATCATTGCAAAGTGCTTCATGGAGAATTTTCCTTAACGTCTTAATGCGCACCATATCAGCACAATCGTAGTTTATGGCTTGCTAGTTTAATGTCCGAGTAGCTTATATCTTAGAATTTCCACATTGAATAATAAAGCATCATATTTAATAAACGTTTTTGGTGAAAAAAATAAGTTGAAAATTTGTATGCTTTCTTCTCTCAGGTGGCTTGACTTCGTCATTTCACGTATGGCCTACCACATGAAAATGGTCATGGATTTTCTTTGCTCTCCCACAGATCGCAAAATCGTCTCTGATTTACACTCTGAACGCCTTTGTGACGTTGAGAAGCGGCTGTGCTCAGTAGAATACGAGTTGCAGGAGCATTTCAGAAAACTGGCAGACGACGCTGTAAGGATACTGTCCAACCACCTCCACTCTTGTAAAGTTGTGGAAAAATTTACCTCGTGGACGCTAGACGATATTCCAGACACTGGAGAAAGTTGGGAGGTAACCGATCATTTTATCCAAGATGCATTTAGGGAGCGACTTCAGAACACGATTGCTGCATGGGAAGACGAGAACCAAATTTTGTCTCGCGCTCGCACCTTTATGGTCCAACTCTCCCACCAGCGGTTTGATGAAAGCAAGAGTTTCCTTCCTTTCCGATACCTTGAGAACTCCGTCATCGCCGATGATGATACTGGTGGACCAAATATTTGCCTGACCTCAAATGACTTCGGCGCGGCCCAAAAAGTTATGATTGGGATGACAAGTCCAATTTGGGTTCCAGTTGGCTTAGCAGTTTTAGTTGGCAGTGTCCCTGTCATTGGTGCCGTGAGTCTTACAAAGAAGGTAACAAATATGATCGATTCAAGAAAATACGAAAAAGATAAACTTGGTTTCATAGTGCAAGCCTCCCGTGAGTACCTTTGTAATGTGGCTAAAGAACAACAGCTGTGGTTGTTCGTGGAAGAGCAGCTCAAAGATGTTCGGGTTTACCTTACGCAGGTTTCATCTCGATTGCGTGAGTTCATAGACGCTGACAAAATGCTGTGTCAGCAGCTCAGGGATGAGATTCGTTCAGGAAAGGAAATTAAAGAATTCTATGGTCCTTTAGAAGAGATGAGTGTCAGAGTAAAGGAAAAGATTGCCCTGTTTTTCATCAAAGAAGTGCAGAGTTTGGAAATAAGCCATGATGACTTGAAGTGGTTTGAAGACGATCAAACTTCACTTCTTGGAAATGGAGCATCCGCTTCAGTTTATCGAGGAACATTCAGGATACCAGGACAAAGAGAACCAACCCAGGTGGCTGTGAAATTGTGGAATAAAGAACTGAACGAATCCACCGCGATTGGCTTCCTTTCTAAGACAGAAATATTTCAGTAAGTCACTCTTTGTATTTTTAACACTGGAAGAGATTGTTAACTCAGTTTCATCTGTTTTATGTATCGTGAATGTTTTTATTTAAGGATCAAGAAGGTGTTTTACCCATCAAAAAGGCGTTAAACAATCAAGCAGGATTTTTAGTAGTAAAGAACATATTCCCCCTTGGAAAAAAAAGCAATATTTAAATCATTTCCCCGTAGTGTCTTGCTGCCTAAATGTTAAGCATGCACACTAAACGCAATCTCCTTCTGACTTGCATTTAAGGAAAAGTATTGAACATAAAAAAATGTAAATAAATATAAATATAAATATAGAGGCAGTGACTAAATGGAAAAGGGCTGTCTAAAGAAGAATTGAATTTGATTCGACAACAATAGAAATTAAGGTGATTTTGTTAGAGCGGTATGATAACATAGCAGTTGAAAAACGTCGAAATACTCAGGCACATTGAAATCCAAAAAAACTTAACATATATGTGACCTTATTTTTTGTAGGAAGCTTGACTTTCACTTCATTGTCAAGTTCTTTGGGACAGCATTGCTTAAGAAAGGCGATCGATATCGGGTGATCCATGTCATGGAAATTTGCGAAGAAAACTTGATGAGTCGCATTTTTCAGAATCCTGAAAATATACCTGGTATGTCCGTAAAAACAACCGCGAAGAAAAATGTACTCTGCTGGGCCAAGGACATAGCTGAAGCTATAGAGTTCATACACAGCCAGGGTATTGTTCACCGCGGCCTCAAGCTGGTAAAAATTTTGGTGAGTTTCAAAGAAGGCTAAATTCTCTTTGGGTAGGTTTTAAATTCAAAATTAGTTTCGATTTCAGTGGTCAAGTAAATAAGATCTATCAATCTTTGTCCTACGCTCTCGACAAGAAGAATGATCTTTCTCTATTTCTTTACCGAGCTCAAAACATACCATCTTTCTTATTCTTTTCAAAATATAATAGTTATTAAAATCCGTTGGGGTGCTCATTTAATTAATAGTTCACGGTGTCAAGCGACGAACTGCGAGTGGTTTCAAGTCAATTTTGTAGAAGAGGCCTTGAAGCTCCTAAAATGCCCGAAAATATTTACTGTTTATAACATCTGCCTTCATGATTTACCTCTTTTCATAGCTTTCACAAAGAAACGTCGTTAAGGTCTCCGGTTTTCGCCTTCCTGGAGAGGCTAAGAAGATCACAGACACCTTGGAGGGAAACAAAGCTTACCTCGCCCCGGAAGTGATCCTTTACAAAGAATGTGATGACAAGGCCGATATGTACAGCTTTGGTATAATGCTTTGGGAGATGTGGTATGGGAAGACAGCCCTCCTTGAAGAAGAAGGACATGTGTCGGACAAAGTGGCCAAGGGTGCAAGACCTTCATTTTTTAAAGGTGCGATGAAGCCGCCAACTGCCTGGCAAGATCTAATGCAGCGTTGCTGGGATGGAAAACCCAACAATCGACCAGATGCAGCAGAGTGTCACAAGGTGTTAACTAGGCTCTCCCAGAAAGTGTACCCACAATCGCCATGAACACTGGCTATCAGGGAGCCATCTTAAACATATTTCATACTCAAAGGTAGACCTACTGGGCAAAACAGCGGTTAACTTTCTGGTAATATGATCCTTCTGATTTTTATAGTGAATAGAAAAGCGTGATACTTAAGGGCTAGAGGAAATGCTTTCTTGACAAAGGTTAATCTGTGCTTGACGACCGATATGAGGATTCCATCATCTTTGCATCGAAAGAGCAGGGCTTGTACCACAGTTTTCAATTAATTAGCTGGAACAAAATAAAGAAGGCTGAAGTCTCATCTTTTGGGCACCGACTTCTTAACTTGAGGCATGTGGTTGTCACTCTTTCTTTAGAACGATGAACAACCAGCGAAAAAATTTAATTATATTGTCGAAAACGCACTAACGCGTTTCCTAATTAATCAGCCCCTTTATTCTACGAATCACTCCGCTTAAACTCCAGGCTTAACCTACAGCATCAACGGACACGAGCGCATGCAGGATCGCTATATTTAACTAAGTAGCTACGTGATACCTAGGAGTACAAAGTACATTCTGGAAAATTGAGTGAAGTCATTTCCGGTTATACACAACAGAGAACAATAACAACTAAACGAATTAAGGCATTGTTCACGGTTCCCGACATACTCCCCCATATGACTCGCAGGAATCGAGGCATATGTGACACAAGGAACTGACAAAAAGTGTGTCTTCAGGGGTATCAGCAATCTAGAATAGATCAGTGTTAACTTTCTTTCAGTTCAAAATTCAGATCAAGGTTCTTTATGCAATGTTTAGTCCCGCTCCTCCTTCTCTGCTACATCCTGCATTCGAAGCCTGGCTGCAATTGCTGCATCTTGTTTAGGTCAAAACACTAGCGCTGTAGGGTTGAGGGGTGTCGTGTCTCCCTGTAAATTCTCTTTGTCACACGACAGTTCCAGGGGATAGAGGTGCTGGATAGGGCGTTCGAGGTGTGATCGACCTGCTCGCAACTTTGCACCACGAACTACACCATCTCTTCCCTCAATAATGAATTTTTTTCAGGTCTGATTTTCACTATTGCTCAAATAGTGCTTTACTGCGAAGGATCGTGCTCATATACGTCTCATGGCCGCAGTTCACTCATATGTTTCATATGTTTGTTGTTGTTTGATTTATCATCTACGGGTTTATGTCGAATTAATTTGATGGCCTGCTCCCAGTTGGCTTGTTAGCTCAATTGGTAGAGCGCTGCACTAGTATCGCAGAGGTCAGTGGTTCGAATCCCGTACAGGCCTGAAATTTTTTTCAGGTCTGATTTTCACTATTGCTCAAATAGTGCTTTACTGCGAAGGATCGTGCTCATATACGTCTCATGGCCGCAGTTCACTCATATGTTTCATATGTTTGTTGTTAATATGACTTTGAAAGAATGTTTGCCTTTTTTCTTATATATATGTCTGCTGGGGTGGGGGGTGGTGGGCGGGTGGGGGGTGGTGGGCGGGCGGGCGGGCGGAGGATCACATGGTTTTCAGGGGGAATAGAAAAGGGACCAGTCGTCACTAACAGAGTATAAAGGGGGGGGGCTACAGAAATTGGCTGTCAATGAGAGGAGATCAACGGAACACTACAAAGCCCTCAAGGGGATCAAATGAATTTCAATGTCACGCATCCAAACTGCTCTGACCCCACCGTCCCTCCATCCCCCTTGGCGAAAGCTAATGACTGGTCTCTAAATACTGTTAGTATCAGTTTCAACATGTGCATCTTTTCTGAAGCTTTTTCTTTTTCTTTTGTTTTTGTTTTTCTCCTGCATCATATCGATAATCATCCATTACTACACAAAAATAGAAAAACCGCAGGGTAAGAATCACTTACTGAGATCCACTAAGTGTTCAAAGGTACACAAAGCGTAAGTAGAAAACCGCTTAGAGACTGGACAAGGTTTACAAAACTAAGATGTGCAAATTTGCGTTTGGATAAAGGCGTAATCAATTCAAAGGTTTACCTGCAATACGTTTTAAAATGTATCATTAAATGTTCTTCGATTTTAAATGATTCAGCATGTGGATTTTAAGCTTACTACCTCATTATTTCAATGAAATCAGGACTGGGCGAGAACTCAGTTCTGAAAATATGTCGGGAAAGGAGAAGATTGTGAAAAAATTAAGCATTAGAAGGATAACTTTCAATATGAATTTTGGAGTAAATGAAATCGTCAAAACAAAATTTAAAGGGGCCGTCTAGTCAGATTTCAGACAAATATAGTGAGTATCTTAAAAGAAACAAAACTCTTGAACAACCGTATAGAAAACTATGAAATTTTAAACAGGGCATTCCTTCAGAAAGACTTATTCAGGAAATTGAAGTCGAGATGAAATGACTAAACCGTAGTTAATTATTCACTTCTGAATTTCTTATCATAAAATGAGGGTTGCTGTCTGCCCCCACGCATTTTTTTCCTACAAAAATTCATGGAAAATAGTTATAATTTCTCAGGCATAACTACCGTGGATTAAACCATGATCCTATGGAGCGGATTCAGGATAGGGTCTTTGGTGCTACCGTGACAACCAAACACTCCAATCTATGTCTCTTCGATGCATTTTCCGCGATCTTTCTGTGCTTTGAGGTACCTTTGAAAGCCTTTCTTTTCTTACCACTGACACTTTTCTTTATAACTCGTTGTTTTACAGCACATCTATTCCCTTTAGGCATGATTATTCGACGATAAAACAATCTGAGGTAATTTCGATGTGTTCAGAGGAAGCGTTAACTGATGAACTAGGTCTTAGATAGATAGTTTAAATTTAAGAATCCGAACCATCGCTTGACCCAGGAGTTTCCTTGTGTTTCTCATCGCTTATTCCATCGTTTCAAAGAGCAACAGCTCGATTAAACAAAAAAGCGTTGATCCCTCTCAAAAATCGTGTTTTTAAACATCGAAACTGCCTTTCTCCATACATTTCTTTCTTTCTTTGAAGTGAATTGCAAATTGAGATCTGAGTCACTTGAGAATTCGGTGTTATTTCCTAAGGCTGAGGGAAGGGGATGTTCATAACATCTCACAATTATATTGTCGAATGTTATCTTTATCTGCTTATTTGCATGTAGTGGTCGTTTGACATGTTTAATTCAAAATCATTTGAAAGATGAAGTTTCCCGTACCGTAATTACTCCTCTCCGAAAATGAACAGTCCCAACTCTAATGCCATAGGAATTTGAGTTTATTTTGTGATTTATTACCAAATTTTCACGGAGGACGCGGAAAAATTCTCTAATTGTCATGGCAGTAATCTTAGAAATTCTTATTACATGCAAAGCAGCTGGCCAGTTATCTGGACCAGACTAAAATCGTGTTTAACGTTTTTAAAACTGCGTCGTACTGATCATGAAGCGTCGTAGCCTTAAATTAGGATTTACACAACCAAATAGCGACTCTTTTCTTCGTGTTAGATGCTTTATCTAACACCCCGTCAAAACTTCTTATATCTTGCCTGATTTTCTTATTACAACTTACTGCTCTGAGAGCTAACTCAACCCTTTAATTCAGTTCTATTCTGATTGACCATGCTGTTCACCAGCTTATAGAGGCAACACTAAAGGTAACACTACTAGGCTGTCAATCTTCTTGCATCGTAATCGTTCTAACTCAACCAGCAAATCGCGTTGAGTTACGTGCAACAGTTCCTGCATACTAAGTAGGCGCCTTCGAGTTATTTACACTTTATAAAATGACTTCCCAACTAAAAATTTCCTACTTTGCAGTGAAAGTCGGCCAAAACAGAAAAAAGATTGATAATATAAAAATTATAATTAACTAATTGGCAGAATTAATAGCATACTTGGAAAGATATCTTAAGAGGAAATAGCCTTAGAAGGCTTTTACATAACAATAGAATAAACAGAGAATTCGAGGAGGAAGGGTGGCTATCATTAAAATAGGGAACAGGGAACGGAGGAATGGAGAATAGGGAATGAGAGAGCTTTAAAAAGGGGAATCTTTAAAAGCGAGAATCTTTATAAGCGAGAATCTTTAAAAGCGAGAATCTTTAAAATGAGGAATCTTTAGAAGCGTGAAATGAAATCGACCAAATGAATGAGCGGTCCGTGGAGAAGTTGCTCTTCTTTTCAATTTTACGCAGTGAACCATTACAGTTCATGATTGTTGACACAGGTAAAACTACGCTACAAGTGGATGAAAGATCAGTGGCGTAAATACACTGAGCGAATCATGAAAGGTAGTGGAAAGGCTGCAATACAGGAGCCAGCCTGCCGGTTAGCTTACACCGCCTCCCGGTTAGCTCAATGGATAGAGCGCTGGACTGTTGTGCGGGAGGTCGAGGGTTCGAGCCCCGGCCGGACCAACACTCAGGGTCTTAAAATAATTGAGAAGAATTTGCTGCCTTTCTATAACCTCAAGAAATGGTTAGATATTCTAGTCTTCTCGGATAGGGACGAATAAATGGAGGTCCCGTCTCCTGCAGGGTTGGGGTAGGAGACGTTAATTTCCCACACACGAGATTACTGTGTGATGGATGTCCTCCCCTGGGGTGGGATGGGTGGGATATACAGGGCCGTTCTGAAAACCACTTCTGTGAGAACACACCCTGTCTAAAGATTATTATCTATCTATCGAGAGTGGTATGCCATTATAAATCCTATTTTTTCTGACACTCACGGTAATATGGAACTTTCATCTAAAGAAAGTGATGTTTTGTCAGATGATTATTCAGACGCCGGCAGTGAAGAAGAGCAAAGAGATGTAAGCCATAGTGGCAGTTGTGCGGAGGAAGCTGGTGCATGACAGGAAGGAAAATGCGTGCACTGTAAGTACCTCCCGTTGTCCCATACAAAGCCTTAGAAAACTTTTATAAGGCTTTGTATGGGACAACGGCAGGTACTTACAGTGCACGCATTTTCCATCCTGTCATGGTCAGATTTAGCATCCACAAGCGACAGTGGGACCAAAAATGCCAAAAGGAAAGCTGTAAAAATTGCACTGGACGTAAAACCATTAGATTGAAAGAAACGATTAAGAAGTTAGTCCTAGGCCATAAACGAGATTGCAAAGAGTTTTCACTCACTTGGTGAATCACAGCAAAAGCGTTGTGAAAGGATGATGGAAGTAGACAAAGAAAGGCACGCTGAATTTATGGCTATTCAGAAAGAGCAAGCAGAATTTAATAGGCAGCATGAGCTGAAGATGCCTGATATCATCATCAAATATTCAAGTGTTCCACCTCAAAGAGGGCTGCCACATCCCCAAGAACAAACAATGCCTGTGCAAACTCAAGTTCCTCTTCCCCAGTATTACAGCTCCATACCCAACCCCTACAGCCATACTCTTCCCACCCATCAGGGGTTGACAAGGGGTAACCGAGATACCAATATTTTAGATATGGATAGCCAGAATCTACAGAATGATCAATCATCTTTGGTGATCACTTGGTATTAGGTAAATGTCACTAAGGGGAAACTCGTGCTTGATAGAAGAGCTGGTTGG
Organism: Stylophora pistillata; assembly: GCF_964205215.1. Taxonomy (NCBI): domain Eukaryota; kingdom Metazoa; phylum Cnidaria; class Anthozoa; order Scleractinia; family Pocilloporidae; genus Stylophora; species Stylophora pistillata. The sequence continues at coordinate 26,519,696 of NC_142525.1, read as the reverse complement.
TGGATACTCCTTACTATAAACTTGTTCCCCTGAATTCGCAGAGTTCAATTATTTCAGCCTTCATAAATTCGTTGACTGAAATTTTTTATGGCTAGCAGAAAGAGTATTTAGCTAGCGATGATTACCACTTTGACAGGCATAAGCCTACAAGTTAAACAAAAGTTAAGGTCAAGCCCTGCTTCAGGTATCCACATCAAGCAAGCAGTGGTGTTATTTTTTAATTTATTTATTTTCACTTTTGGACTGGTTAGGCTACTAGATGCCTCAATTTAGATCACATGCGATCGAGTAATATATGTTGTGTATGTCAAACAAACCAGTTTAACTCAGTTTTGCTTTAACATAACACTTTTGTAAAATTGAACATGCTTGTCTGGTTGCTAAGTTTACTTAAGTTTTGAAAGTGCCGTTGCACACAAGCATGAAAGCGAAGAAATACGTTTGATCCGTACCTTATAAGCGATTATCTTTCTTGTGTATGCTGTGTAAGTTACATATTTTGAAAAATTTAATTTCAAGCTTGAATTTTAATACTGCAATATACAGCTTGTTTATATTTCTTTAACAGACTAGTGGTTTTCCATCAAAACTGTAAGGGTTCAAGTAAAGTTTAGTTTCTCAGTCTTTCCCTGTGATTTTTACAGTTAAAGTTGCATATATCATATCCATCAGAGTGATTATCGTTATCATTGCCATCATTATTGCTATTACTACAAGTGAATGGTGGTTTTCGCGTGTGCTGATTGGTTAGTTCGGAAGTGAATAGCAAGTAATATTTACCCCATATTTAGCCAATGAAAACAAAATTACGCGTCTAGAGTTTAATTACCAACCATTTTTCGGTATTGTGAAAGAAATGAACTAACTTTTTTGGTATCTGTGTGGCATACACGAAGAAAAAATTATTCCCCCAAGTGTCATTAAAACTGGCGGATATTTACCTCCTCTTCCGTGAATAATTGTCAGCTATTTCTTTTGTCATCACTACTATTACCATGGTCGTTATGATTTTCTTTACCCTCCAAGGAGTTTTAAACTCCTTGTAACGTACGTTTGTACTTAGATGGAAGAACCGATCAAACAAAGCAGAAAACTATGTCTTGATCAACAAAGGAAAACCTCGTCGACTTTTCCTCTTTTCTCATGTAGCAACTAGGATCAAGTATCTCAAGAACAGGCTGACTCCATCAAAAATCACGTCATCGGGAAACTCCGAGAGTACTGACCTGAATCAAACCCAGATTCTCAAATAATTTACTTTTCATCGCCTAACGCCACAAACAGTGAAATAGCTCCCGAGGAGTTTGCATTGCTGATGGATGGCATTAAATCCAGCGCCTTGCTGAACATTAAAGCAACGCTGCAAAGGCAGTGGAGGTACGTTCTGTTATGACTATAAGGTCTTGCAAAGCTGCGTGACATTATGGCCATAACTCACATCCTAACTTAACTGGAGTTCTTTTCATCCCATTCTTCTCTAACTCTTTACCCCCTATCAAGAAGAGCAAAATTCTTGTGCCCTCATATCTTGATCTACTGAGGTTCCTCCAGGTGCACAGTGAAAATATTAATCTTATACAGACGCAGAAACGTGGAAAATTATAGAATTTACTTTTATACTGATATAGTTTACCTATTAGAAAGTACTTTTTAGGGAAAACTTGGTGAAAATCATATTCCTAGAGTCTGAATGCGCTTAAAATCACCACACTCGTAAAATATGTCTTCCTGGTTAACCTACCTTCGACCACCTTTCTTAAGAGACCAACTCTCGTAAGCGACAACCATTTCAAAATACCTAAAGTTTCTAAGTCGAATCGCCATAAACGAAACCTATCTTAAGCAACCATATCTTATAAGCGACCACTCTAAGATATGCTTGTTTTCAATTTCCAATTGTGTTAATTTCTCCTAAGAGACCGCTTTACAGAAAATCGGCTTTATCTCTTACGAGCGGAAACTGAAAAGTATTTCAACAAATGTTGCAAAAGTGGAGCTACCGCCAGTGTTTTCCGAAATAGCTCTACCACGTGAATAAAGCTTTGGAAGAGTTTATAAATTACAAAAGCAGGTTTATTCACATCTGCGAAAAAAACTCTTCCGGGTGGCCGCTTACGGAAGGTGTGACTGTAGTTCATTTCTTCAAATTTCATCCACACGGAATGATAATAAACGTTTTTGGCGAAAATAAGTACTTGAACTTTCCATGCTTTCCTCTTTCAGGTGGCTTGACTTCGTCATTTCATGTATGGCATAACACATGAAAATGGTAGCTTATATCAATGCAATGGAGGGTATCCAATCTGCAAATTGCAACAACATGACCCGGCAAATTTGGCTGTGGTGTATTGAAAGGGAACTTTGGCTCAGTGCCTGCCACATACCAGGCTCCATCAATGTAGTAGCTGACTCGGAATCTAGAGTATTCCACACCTCCACTGAATGGTCTCTACATCCAGATGTGTTTGATCACATTAATGAAATGTGGGGCCCTATTGAAATAGATCTTTTTGCTTCCCGACTTAATTTTAAAATACCTATGTATGTGTCTTGGAAACCAGACCCTAATGCAAAATGTGTAAATGCATTATTCATGTAATGGAAAGAACATTATTTTTATGCTTTTCCACCTTTCAGCCTGATAGCAACTTGTCTGCAAAAAATAGAACAGGATCAAGCTACTGGTGTAATCTTAGTCCCTTTCTGGCAGACACAACCTTGGTTTACAACGCTCCTTCGCCTTTTAATAGACAACCCAGTGTTGCTGCCCCAGCTGGACTATCTCTTGACACAACCTCACAACAATGCTCTACACCCCCTTCGCAAGCAGCTAAAGTTGATAGCTTGCAAGGTTTCGGGAAAAGCCTCCAGCAGCGCAATATATCAGAGAAGGCTGTAACAATCATCTTTCAGTCATGGTCAGATGGGACGCAGAAACAATATAAACTGTACATCGAGCAGTGGATTGACTTTTTTTGTGAACGACAGGCTGATCCCTATAACCCACCTTTAACCTCAGTATTGGATTTCTTGGTCAGCCTCCATGAGAAGGGCTTGAGCTACACTACCATTAACACTGCTCGTAGTGCCATATCAGCAATTACCCTTTCTGAAGACCAGAATACTATTGGTTGCCACCCACTTGTTTCTAGATTTATGAAAGGCATATACAAAAGCTCACCACCCGTTCCACGGTACCACTCGACTTGGGACGTTCAACCAGTGTTAATTAAATTATCTGGCTTCCAAAAGCCCTGTGGATGGCCTCGACCTCAAAATGTTGACCCACAAGCTGATTATGTTGATAGCTCTGGTGTCTGTACAAAGAGGACAGAGTCTTCACATCCTTGATATTGGACCAGGCTGTATGAAAGAACTTCCTGATGGCTACGAGTTCCTGCTTACTGCCCATATCAAACAGAGCAGGCCAGGCTACAAAGCACCTACAGTTGTTTTGAGAGCATACCCAGCCAATCTATCCCTTTGTGTTTGTACTTGCTTAAAAGAATATCTTAAGAGAACAAAGCCTCTCAGGGGTACGGAAACTAAACTTTTTGTAAGTTTTACTAAGCCATATAAACGGGTGTCCAAAGAGACTCTTTCTAGGTGGCTTCGCACTGTCATGACCTCTGCTGGGGTAGACACAACAATATTTAAGCCACACAGTACACGAGCAGCAGCTACTTCAAAGGCTAAAACAGCCTCTGTTCCAATCCAAGAAATCCTGAAAACTGCTGGGTGGTCATCATCGAGATGTTTTGATAAGTTTTATGACAAACCTGTGGAATCCTCCACATTTGCTTCTGCTATTCTCAAGACTGTTTAGTCCTGAAATTGGACTTGTTGGCAAATAGTTTTTTGTACTGCTAGCCTTAATGAAACATCTTCTAGACAGAAACTTTATTTAACTTTTATGTTTCTTAACATTACTTTAATGTTACATACACCTGCATATGGTGTTTTAGGTTCCAACTGATACA
>NC_142525.1:26435716-26508216 GCF_964205215.1 Stylophora pistillata | reverse complement strand
TAACTGTAGTACTTCGCTCACATCCGTATATCAAAATTCTCTCCTCTCTACTTTTCAGTCTGCTCTGCCTGTATTTGATTATTATATCTTGTTCTAACTCACAAGTGATTTTATAGTATTTAATTTGTATGACAACTGTACGTATTTTTTAGCTTATAATGTAGTAAACTAATGCATGGCTTATAACCCCAGTAATATTGTATTATTACACGACTCGGGCAATCAGAGGACCAATAACTAAAATCAACAAATCAAAATGGTCTATTGCCGGTCCAATATTCTCGAAGTATTGGACCGGGCACTGTCCCGAATGGTTCCGAATGGTCCCGAATGATACCACACTTGTGTCCCTTTGAACTTCAGTCGTATAATAAATCTCTTATTAACCAAGCTTGCTCGGGACCGTACTGGAAGAATATCGGCCCTCGGTCTTTTTTGTACGGACCTCGCTGCGCTCGGTCCGTACTGTCAAGACCTCGGGCCGATATTCTCCCAGTACGACCCTCGCGCTTGGTTAATAAGATATATGTAAAGAAATCTCTTTAGTCTATTGTAAAATCTCTTTAGTTTATTGTGGTAATCAAACTCTTTAGCTTGCAATGTGTAATATTTACTTATTTATCTCTAGTACCCGCCAAGACTGGCTAATGCTATATGCGGGCTGTGTAAATTTGCTTGTAATGTTCTGTAAAATAATAATAAACAACAACAAAAATAATAAACAAAACAACAAAAACAAGTCAACAACTTTTAAGGACTTACGATTGTTGGTATATATATGCTTCAATACCAATGACGTTGAATGTAATCAAGAAAACTTTGTTTCCCGTTATTTTCTCCCTGTACCTGTACCTATGTTTGATTTATTCCCCTCGATATTTATTTATGGCGTGATTAGTCACGCTTGGACTGTCAAACAAGCTCAGACAATGCTCGTCAGTAGCAGGATGCGTGACAGTGCACTACAGTAATCAGACACTTGGTGTGTAATGGACTTTGACTGAACGAAGCCCAACATTTGAGGCTTATTTTTTTCCTTTCTCGCAGATTTCCTAGCTTTTAAACATGAAACGGACTAAGTTTTGATCATAAACGTTTAACTTATCGGTGTGCAACATGAGTACATTATCAGACATTGACAAGATCAACGACTTCATGGAGATGGCAACATAATGGCGTCGCTAAAAATTCCGACCAAAGGGCTGAAAAGTTTGGACGAAATGAAACAAAAAGTAAAAGAGACACTCCGGTCGTTAAAGAAAAAGTCAAGCTGGACGGCAAAGGAGGTGAGAAATCTAGAATTTCCTTTTAAAACATGGGCTACTAGCAGATTCAATTTATGTATAAACGACATTTTTAACACAATAGCGGAAGTATCTAGATGTGACTTTTATGAATGGTAGATGCAGTTCGTATCGTGAAATTCAGTCACGAATTGTTTAACAGCTCTATCTCTCGACGCTAATGCAGTCATCGTTTACGATTTATTTCATGTGAATCTTTTCAATAATGCCATCTCGGAAATGAGTAGTACTAGAAGAAGCCTAATTACCATAGATCAGTGGAAATCGTAGCATTCACTCGATCGCCAAATGTTTCTCTAAGTTCAAACTTAGCAACACGTAGAGTTAATTACAAGACCGCTCATTACTTATGGATGCTTTCATCAACGATTCTTACAACTGATCGTGAGTGTCACCAAAATGATTTAAAATAAGAAATTGATAAGTTGTGCTCGCAGAGTGAGAGATTATCATGCATATTGATGTTTATAATCTGGTAAGTTTGTTTGAGCAACGATCGAGCCTCACGGTTCAAGTTGAGAGTTACGGCACTTAGAACATCAGGGATTGATAAATTTTGTTCCAATAGTGCCGTCTTTTCCTTGCACCCCGTGATTAAAGTTCGGAAACATTGTAAACCTTTGGGAAAATGTTGGCTATTGTATTAGGATTATGTTTTCATATTTTCTTAGAAAAGCTTGCCTAATTTCTGCAAAATATATGACAAAAGACTTATTGTCCAGACTGACATGATGCTTTTCTACAGTGAAAAGATACCACAATTTTTTTATACTACTCTTAACTGTCACCGAAAAGTTGGATTCTTTTGCCAAAGGTAAATCGTGCGGGAGGATCTTGGCAAGGAATTGCTTTGGCTAAACATCAACATTTTCTTTCGTTCACACAATACATGGATATTTACATAGGTATTCATGGATAACGTAATGCAAACGCTACCCTAAAGATGATTGCATTGTGGCTCTTTTTCCGAGCTTTAATCAGCCTAATGAATGTACGTACACGCTAAATTAAGCTGCACTCAGAACAGGGATGTTTAAGCGCTATAGAAGTGATTTTATTGGTGACAAGGATTTCCGAAATGACTATAAGGCGGTAAAATTAACCAATTAGGCCGAAATTAAACTTTAATTTACCCGGGCGAATGTTGATGCATAGTATTTTATTTACCTTGTGATATTTTTCAGGCGTTTTCAGTTTTGACGGAGGCGAAGAAAGAAGACGAGAGAAAACGAGCAACCTTGCGCCATTTCTACGAACACTTGGATCTTTGTTTGAACAAGATGGATGAAAAGGTTCATACCCTTTTGGAAAAGAACATCGGAAACCTCAAGGACAAAATCGCTTCCCACAAAAAAAGTCTTCGGCAAAAAGAGTACATTGTTCTTGTTGCAGGTTTGTCATAAATGAGTAATTAAGTTGACCACCATTCCTTTTAAATTCTAGTTTCGCCAACTTCTTCACCCAAAAGACTAAAATTCAAGAGTGGATAAAAAAAAGAAGGCTTCATTGAGGTATTGTACCAATCCAATGATGGACAGCACAAAGAATAGTTTTGTACGAAAACAATCAGAAAAAGAGGGGAAATAGTGTTTCATTTGGGATTTTTGATGGAACCGACCGGGAAACCAGACTCTTTTGTTCGATTTAAATTTAGTAGAATCGACGCATTCTTACCTTTTTCACCCGGCTCTGAAATATACCTGGGAAATTTCTGACAATTCTTTATTCTTTTCAGACATCAAAGTTTCAATTGAAGGTAACGGTTTATGCACTAGTGTTTATTACAAACCTACAGACTCGCATAATTACTTGTTATATTCGTCTTCGCATCCATCTCACGTTAAGAATTCCATTCCTTTTTCTCAGTTTCTAAGACTTCGTCGTTTATGTAGTGATGACTCTGATTTCCACCACAAATCAGAGTCAATGTGCCAGTTTTTCGATAAACGTGGTTACCCTGTTTCTGTCGTTCAAGCGGGTTACCACCGCGCCCAACTTATTGATCGACATTCAGCACTACAAACGTCGCATAAGGAAGATTCCGACCGCATTCCATTCACTCTCACGTTTCATCCTCACAACCACTCAGTTAAATCCATCATTCTTAAAAACTTTAAATTACTTCAAAACGATCCAGAGACAAGCACTATCTTTGCGCAGCCTCCACCCATTTCATTCAAACGCGACAAAAACATAGGCAATTTTTTGGTCAGAAGTTCTTTTCAGACTAATGACCAATTATAACATAACCAAAGTAAAGCGCGCGCTCTCTGTCAGTAGCGTCCCCCATTTGCCCATGGGTGTACGCTGCTGACGTGAGCAAATGCAAAGACTATTTTTCTGCGCGCGCTTGTTTTTTCTGGTCGCGTAAGATTTGTTAAATAAAAGGTAACTCTTTAACTACAATGTATCAATGTTATGTTATAAAACAAATGGTAAACACCACAGCGTACACTATTGAGTTATGGATGCACTTGGGAGGTTTGCTAAGCACTCAAGAAGCTAGAGTCGCTCTCGGCTATCGCCTCGAGCAACTCTTACGCTTCTTTCGTGCTTAGCAACCTTCCGCGTGCATCCATAACTCAATAGTGTACGCTGTGGTGTTTACCATTTGTTAACCAGGCACTTTTAAATGCGCTCGTGCACGATGCAAAACGTGTCCTTTCATTCACAACACTAATAAAATATCGGGACCTAAACGATCCATTAAGATCACCGATCACTTCACGTGCACCTCCGCCAATGTAATCTATTGCATAACTTGCACTTATTGCAAAAAGATATACATCGGCGAAACAGGCAGAGGACTAGGTGACCGATTCCGAGAACACCTTCGAGACGTGGAAAGGAATGACAAGGACACATCGAAACCAGTCGCTGGACATTTTAATTTACCTAATCATTCTAAGCAACATATGGCAATCTGCGGTCTTTCCTTACACTTAGGTAGCACGGAAAGCCGTAAAAATCTTGAACAAAAGCTCATCTTTCAAACCGCCATGTTCCCACCAATAACGTAGCATTCTTACCTATGTTGTTTCCCTTCTCGCCCCTTATTTTCGCCTTTTTACACTTACCAGGCGAAACAAGCTCAGGAAAGAGCACCTTGTTAAATCTTATCCTTGGAGAGCAGCTTCTTCCTCACTCTGTTTTTAGTACGACATCCACCATTTGTGAACTAAGATATGGAGATACACCAAAGCTGGTGGCACACTTTAAAGACAAAAAATCAGGGGACACCACAAAGACTGTCCGCTTAGAAAAGCCATCCAAAGCCTCCAAGCAAACTTACCTTCAACAGATTTCCACATTTGTCCACCTGAAGACGGACAGGGAAAAGGGTTCAGAGTACGAAAAGGTTGAGTTGTTTTGGCCACACAATCTACTGAAGGTTAGACACGAGCAAGCACAGTTATAAATCGGGGTCTAAGAATTGATTTACAGAAACATAAAGCTCTATTATAAGAATGTTTGTGCATAGATGTATTTACGATATAAACTGTATTTTTGCAAGATCTCCAAATAACTGAGATTGACCGAAAGGATGTTTGAATGCAAATCATTAGCCATTCTGCAGGGTAACTGCTTGTGTTTGCATTTATTTGGAATATTGCTTGGTTTTTGTTGCTGTTTTGTCACAAGAATTGATTTAATGACGGATTGGTTGTTGACGTCTCAAGTGAATAGTTACACACATCTCTTTTGACGTATCTTAATATGCTGGAATCACCAATAATTGAGTAACATCGCAATAAAAAAATCAATGTCAAAGAAAGGTCAAACTTAATTCTTATGATAAATTTAGCCTAGGATGTCTAAATGTCAATCAAAACGAACGGACATACGAACACGAGCAATTTTAGATTGACTGTTGCCTTTACGTATGATGGACGATCCTCGCAGTAGATAGCGCTATTTGAGCAATAGCGAAATTCAGACCTGAAAAAAATCAGGCCTGTACGGGACTCGAACCACTGACCTCTGCGATACTAGTGCAGCGCTCTAACCAATTGAGCTAACAAGCCAACTGAGAGCAGGCCGTTAAGTTGATTCGTAATGAACCCGTGAAAGTGATAAATGAGATAGAATAAATATATGAAAATCATATATTTTGAACTGCGGTATTTGATACGTATGATGGACGATCCTCGCAGTAGATAGCGCTATTGAGCAATAGCGAAATTCAGACCTGAAAAAAATCAGGCCTGTACGGGACTCGAACCACTGACCTCTGCGATACTAGTGCAGCGCTCTAACCAATTGAGCTAACAAGCCAACTGAGAGCAGGCCGTTAAGTTGATTCGTAATGAACCCGTGAAAGTGATAAATGAGATAGAATAAATATATGAAAATCATATATTTTGAACTGCGGTATTTGATACGTATGATGGACGATCCTCGCAGTAGATAGCGCTATTAGAGCAATAGCGAAATTCAGACCTGAAAAAAATCAGGCCTGTACGGGACTCGAACCACTGACCTCTGCGATACTAGTGCAGCGCTCTAACCAATTGAGCTAACAAGCCAACTGAGAGCAGGCCGTTAAGTTGATTCGTAATGAACCCGTGAAAGTGATAAATGAGATAGAATAAATATATGAAAATCATATATTTTGAACTGCGGTATTTGATACGTATGATGGACGATCCTCGCAGTAGATAGCGCTATTTGAGCAATAGCGAAATTCAGACCTGAAAAAAAAAAAATCAGGCCTGTACGGGACTCGAACCACTGACCTCTGCGATACTAGTGCAGCGCTCTAACCAATTGAGCTAACAAGCCAACTGAGAGCAGGCCGTTAAGTTGATTCGTAATGAACCCGTGAAAGTGATAAATGAGATAGAATAAATATATGAAAATCATATATTTTGAACTGCGGTATTTGATACGTATGATGGACGATCCTCGCAGTAGATAGCGCTATTACGAATCAACTTAACGGCCTGCTCTCAGTTGGCTTGTTAGCTCAATTGGTTAGAGCGCTGCACTAGTATCGCAGAGGTCAGTGGTTCGAGTCCCGTACAGGCCTGATTTTTTTCAGGTCTGAATTTCGCTATTGCTCTAATAGCGCTATCTACTGCGAGGATCGTCCATCATACGTATCAAATACCGCAGTTCAAAATATATGATTTTCATATATTTATTCTATCTCACTGTTGCCTTTATCTCGCTCTGTGATTGGTCTAGAAAAGTCGTGTGAATTCATCAATCCATCAATCAGTCAATGAGATTCAAAACTAAAATCAATCGCGATTGGCGCAATCGTTTTCCCCCGCAAAGAGTTGTTCGCTCTTTGGCCTGTGAGATGTCTTCCTTTCCCCTGAATAGCTGTTGTGATTACTTTGGTTTTGGTTTTATGACAAAGAACCGAAACGTACTCCAGAGAGCGATCCTAATTTTCAATACATTACTTGTTGCATCTCATATTTTACATGTCTTTTAGGAAAATGTCGTAATAGTCGACAGTCCAGGAATTGGCGAATCTCCTATAATGGACGACATAGTAACGAAGTACCTCTCAGAGGCTTTTGCATTTATTTACGTCATCAACAGTGAAAACGCCGGTGGAATACAGCGAGACAGGGTAAGGCAATTTAAAATGACAAATACATTCTTCTTGCCAAAATAGTTAAATTTAGGACCTGCATGGGTATTGCAAACATGGTATAATTTTTTTAATCCTCTATTTTTGATATGTGTAAGAGTAATTTAATGAAACTTAACGAACACGATTTTCTCTCGCAGAGCAATAAACGTAAGGCATAACCTTCCAAAAAAAGATAACTACTGAACTAGCCCCCCCAAAAAAACAAGTCGACAAGTAGCTAATTTTCGTCTCTTTGTCTTCAGGTAGAAAAACTTTTCGGACAAGCTAGACAGGTATCCCTTGACAAACAAAGGGAATCTTCCTCAAACTGTGCTCTGTTTGTTTGCAACAAGTGGGACCTGTTGCCGTCAGATGTAACTGATGAAGTGAAGAACTTCATCTTGTGGAAACTCAAGCTGTGCTGGCCTAGTTTAGATCCAGAATATCAGATTATTTATATGTCAGCAAAAGTTGCTAGTGAATACCAGAAACTTGGAGTGGTCACGGAAGAGTTTGGTGAACTCATGAATGGTATTAAGTCCATGGTGTTGAAACTTGTTGAGGAAAGACTACAAATTAAAAGGAGGTAACTTGCTTTACATCCTTAACAACGAAATAACTGTTTAAGAACTTGATTCGCTTCTGATGAAAATGTCTTAGTTTTTAGTTTCTGCATGCTATGCATACAAGAGTGTTTTTTTTTGTTTTGTTTTTTAGATGGGTGGGCCGAGTTGGGACACTTTGAGTAACTTTTTGCCTCCTGCGTGTGGAGTACGTGATAACATGCAGAAAATGACACGTGGTGGAGTAAAGTCCAAGGTAGCTTAAGGCAATTTGACTGTTAGAAAACGTCAAAGCACTTGGGAGTTGCATGGAAAATTTATTAGCGGTAGCATTACGCTTTATGTGAATTTTTTTTAAAGTGGGTTAAGATTATGTCGTAGAATTAAGGCTGTTTACTAGTAAATGTTATTCTAACGGGGAAAGCCTAATTAATAGTGACAAATAAACACATCATTCGTGGAGATGGAGAATTCCTAAAAGCAAAGAAACGGATATTGACATTGTAGTTGGCATAGAAAGTAAACAAAACTTGATGATCTTCTCGACCTTGGCCAAAAGAGCAACCTCAAGGTAAAAGCAGCCTTATCGATCAAATATGCTTTATGGAAATGTTTTGTGAAAACTTTACCAGAGTCACCAAAACTAGCCCTTCCAAAACAAGCCCTTCCACAACAAATACTACAGTGATAACTTCGAGTTAGACCTTTCGTTTGGTAGGCACAGTAAAAACGAAGCGTTTTGACAATTACATTTCATTCACTTGCGAATCACGAAAGTGATTCGGGTCGAAAGGCCACAAAACGGTGAAACTAAACAAAAAATAAATCAAATAACAAAATAAATATAAAGGATAACTAAAGGACAACTTAAGACAAAAATTTTCTTACATTCTGTGCCATACGAAGTCGAAGAAGATGCTTACAAAAACAATCAATACACACTTCAAACACATATATGAGAAACTCTGGCATGTGACCAAGTGTGGAATTATGTAAGAGAACACGAGGTGTTCAAAGGCAAGGAAACCTAAACAACGAAACCAATACTGACAAAAACAAAAGAATAAGTCACATCCTAGTTTTAGACTAAACACCTTTTGTTGACGGCGCGTGCGTTGCAAATGAAGGAGCGGTACATAAAACACGCTTTGGTGGAACAATTAACTGCCGACCTTTCAAACCCCGGCAGATCAAGGCGACGAAGTCATCACTAAGGACATGAAACATTACGCCGAGTAGATGAACTCAAAATTATTAGTTGATTTCGTTTTTGGTGTGCATCAATGTTGGGCTCGTTCCACGGCAACACTTTGCGAGATACTAATTCCGTGACATGATTGACACGCCCTAATCGGGGCAAACATGCCCCAATTCGGCGATTTGATTGGTTCGAGATAGTACATAATGTGGCAATCGGAATGGTTCGAGATAATACCCTAATGCGGCGATTGGTGCGAAACACATACTACTCGATACGCTAATATATGGTTATTTTTTTCAATGAAAAGATAGATAAAAAATACGCGTGCTTATTTATTCCCACTGCACTCGAAAAGCGTCAGGATATTTAATCGGCGACTGCGAATGATTTTCAGACGTTTTGCAGAACGTAAGTGAATAAATTTTACATTACTTTTTTTAAATTTACTTGGTACTGAATAATAATCAGCCACAAAGATTAGAAACATATCACTGGTTGTAGAGATGCAATGAGTCCATTTTTTATTTTAATTTTTTTAATATCTCTTTGTTAGCGTATCGAGTGGTATTTTGCTTGCACCGAGAAGATCGCCCCATTAGGGTATGTATCCCGCACCAATCAAATCACCGCATAAGGTTTTGTATTTCGAATCAATAAGATCGCTGCATTAGGGTAGGTATATTCCACCAATAAGATCACAGCATTAGGGTATGCTTACACCTATCAGAGTATTTTCCTTCATAAAATTAGGGTACTGCAGTATGTTACGGTGGAATTAAAGCAACATTAATGCACATCGAGAGTGAGATATTTACAAAAAAAAGCGAGCTCATCCACTTAGCTTAGTAATGGCTCACGTCTTTTGTGATGACTTCGTCGCTATGATCTGTTGGGGTTAGAAAGGTTGTTAGGCAATTTTTCTACCATTTAAAAGTTAAAACGTTTTTTATGTACTGCTCCTTTCCTTTACGACGCACGCGTTGTCAGTTAAAGGCCCAAAACGGGAGCGTTTGTCTAGGAGAGGCTAGCTTTGCTGACTGAGGTAATAATTGCGCAAAGCATTTGCATAGAGCATATCGTTTTTGCCTTGTGATTGCTCTTTTGGCGAAGGTTGAAAAGATCAGCAGGTTTTTTTACTTTCTGTGTCGACTGCCATGTCCGTTTCTTTGCTTTTAAAAGTTTCCTATGAACTACATCTTGTTTAAAAACGGAATTTTCCCGATACAGCAACTATACGTGGGTACACGACGAATGCCATTTTCCAGCAAATAATCCAAGTCTTACGGCTTAATCCTTCCCCACTGAAGAAAATTCACTTGGAGGTAAATGCTACTGTTAGTGAATTTTCGATGCAATACGTTTTCTATCGGACAAATTCGCATTAGCTACACATTACCTTGGACTGTACCCCATCACGTGCCAATTCCTTGTAAACAACTAGCATTTTATCTCATATTTCGCATGCAAAGTTCAGATTGGCAACAACCAAATGAGGAGCCCACATCCAACACTTTGAAAATATGATAATTTTCTGTTCGTTCAATATTTTCACTCGTTCGGAGAATGGGGACCGCGGTTAGAAGTTATTGGAGATAAAAGAGTGCATCGGTTTGCCTTCAAAGAAAAATTGTGTGGAAGAATATTTTTTGAGGCAACTGCTGCAAATGGATAACTTTGATTCTGTTTCTGACGAAGGAACGGCAATAAAAATAGTCTTATCCCGTGCGAGTGCGCAGGCCGTTACTTTGTGGTCGCGTTACACAACCGAGGGAGAGATGCCGTTGCGCGACAAGACTAAGCAAGGGCTGTGGAGGACACTTCAAGAATTGAAACGTAGCACCAAAGCAGTATATTTTTTCTAACCAGTGGCAATACCATGAAATACGTGTGTAGGAGTAATATTGATAAAATTGGAAGGTTTCTTTTCTCCTCCACTATCGTATACCTTCATGAGCATCTTTTGAAGGTAAATGATCTTTTTCTTTATAAAAATTCAAACATCATTAACTTAATCTCCCAATTCAAACCAGCCATTCAAAAATCAAATAGCTTTTCCATGCGTAGCATGCCTGTGTTTTTAGCTAGTATGTTAAGAAAAAATAAACATTCATTTCTGTTAGAAACACAGTGGCAGTGACGTTGCACTTTACCTCATATTTTATCATAAGTCGAAAATCGGTTTAAAATAACTTCAAAAAAAAACAAACAAACAAAAAAACAAACAAACAGTCGATATGGACATTGTGATATTATTTAAAATAGGAGGATGGTTCCTGATTTGAGATTTAAAAGTACAAAACCTCCATGAGAGATCAGCATGCATAATTAGTTATCGTGACTATGCACGAAGATGAAATGGAAGATAATTGCATTGATGGCTTTATTCTTAGGTGGCTCGACTACGTCCTTGCACGTATGGCCTACCACACGAAAATGTTCATGTGCAATTCTTCCGGAGAAGAGAGAATGAAGTTGATCCTTCGTGATATTGAAAGGTTGCGAGTTGCCGTAAGGATGGAGATGCATACGTCTTTCAAAAACGAGGCAGACAATGTTGCAAGTGCGCTGTCAAAATACCTTAAGTCTCTAGAGGTTATGAAGCAGTTTTCTTCATGGACATTGACAGTGTTCAAAATACTGAACGCGCGGGAAAATTTTTACGAACAGCGTACTGTTTACAGCGTGGAATGTTCACCTTTCGGTGTTCTCTGATACGAATTTATAAAAAAAACATGTTCTTTCTCTTGTAGCAACCACACAATGCTTTCTCCTCTTGAATTAAATTTTAAACACGAAGGCGCGCTATATAAGGAAGTCTTCCCTAGGAAGACCTAGGCTCATTTGTCACTCACCGTTGACGTGTGCGGGTCAAATTTAAATGCTGGTAGACGAACAAAAGGAGCTAATGAGATATCTATTGTTTACTTCCACTAGCATGGTGGCATGAGGTAACGTGCGAACCACCTACTTCGATCTCAAATTTACCGCCACAAATAAAGACAGTTTCCATTGGAGAAAGGAAATACAAATCTCAAAAATTCTTGTATTGTGACGAAGACATAAAGCAATTTTGAGGAATGCGACCGCTGTTCACTGCTTTAGAGTAGCTGTAGCTCAAGCTGACTTGACTCCAAGAGTTCCACATCACACGACGGTTGATTGACAAATGGTCCAGTGGGACCTAAGGCTCCTTTTATAGCGCGCCTTTGTGTTTAAGCGCAAAACTGGGGAGTATCACTTGGATTGAAACCTCGTATAATCCCCATTTTTAATGGGAATATATTCGGTCACTTCATGTGTTTAGACCAATCGCAAGCGAGCAAAAATATTTGATTGATTATAATGCATTTTAGCAACAGGGCATGCTTTCATTCAAAGTTTTCGTGGAAGTTGTTAATTAAATTAAAGAATGCAAAGATTTCTCAAAATGACCGTAAAACGCTAAAACTAACCAATTTAGCTAAAAATATTATCTTTCAATTACCCTGCCGAATGTTAATGAACAGCATTTGTTTTACATTGTGTCTTTCATCAGGCATTTTCAGTGTCAGATGCAAAGAAAGGAGACGATAAAAAACGAGCGACCTTGCTCAATTTCTACGAAAGTACAGATGTTTGTTTGAACACATTGGATGGAAAAGCTCTCGCCCTTTTGGAACAGACAATCGGAGACTTCAAAGGAGAAAATAATCGCTCACAAACAAAATCTAAAGAAAGAAGTAATTTGGATATATCAACAAAAGTTGAAATGGTAAATTGGCCACCGTAATGATTACAAAAGCTGACGTTTCGAGCGTTAGCCCTTCGTCGGAGCGAAAGAAGAATTCACTGTATTTGTTGTAGGTACGTTGTTCTCGTTTTACACTGCTGAAATTGAAACTTCCGCACCCAATAGACATCTCCCTTAAGTATGCCTTCCTCAAAAATAGTTCCTTTCAGATAACAGCGTATGCTTAATCACTACAAGTATCATCTTCTAATTAAACAGTCACTCGTATTAGTGCATTTTTAATTTCATGCAAACCCCAAGCCTCATACATTTAATAATTCTAACATAACTTTTAATTCATCATTTAATTATCCAGTTTCCAGTTTCTATTGGTAATTACATGTTAATTGCATGCCGATAGGGCGCCATTTCCGTGACCATTTACTCAACCAATTTCCCCTTATATCACACATTTAGTGAGTGTGTCTTTATTTCTAAGTTTGTATAGTATTAAATATATTAACCAGTAGTTTCACTAGCAACCTTTGTGGCCTCCCTTGGTGTTGATGTATGGGATCCCATGAAAATGGATTCCCACCCCACTGATGAGCAAACTCGTGATCAGTGGGTAAAAAAAGGAACAAAGCGTATGCAAGGGTGGGAATGAGTGTGTAAAATGAACATAAAAGTTAGGTGTTAAAATTGAGGGAGCGACTTCTGTAACAACAGCACGCTCCTAAACTCAATTTAAAATTGTAAAAAATATATGTTATATATTATTAAAATAAAAAAATAAATAAGTAAATAAAATCAAAATAAAATAAAATAAAATGAAGTTAAAATATTATCTAAGAGTAACTATTAGAAAGAGGGGGCGAAGCATTTAGGGTTTAGGGTTAAATTGCTAATTTTATATTAGAGTTTTGATTATAGTTAGGGTTAGTGTTAGATTAGGTTTAGTGTTAGGGTTAGTGTTAGATTAGGGTTGTGGTGGGGGAAGGTTAGTCATAGGTAAGGGTTTGCTTAGGGTTTGTGGAATGGGGTCTCTGTTTTTGACCGTAGGAAGGGAAAGGGGTTTATAGAATAGGATAGGAAAAGAAAATAATATTGATAAAAATAAAGTATTCTCCTTTTACAATTATTTTTATGGACAGGAGACTGTAGGAATGGGAAGGATATAGGTAGAAGAGGAGCAGTGTTGATCGAGGAGTGGTGAAAGAAGATGTGAAGTGTCTATAAAAGTTGTTCAAAGATGGAGAGAAATGGAAATCAAACCGGCCGGGTGAGGAGAGAAGGATGCATCGGCACCAAGGCTCTTTATGGTTGTGAGTCGTCAGGGGCAAAGCACAACCGAGCGAGGATGTTTCTAACCTGGTACCAAGTCAATGCCCGACATCCTCGTGCCGAGTCCTTGTTGAAGAAAGCAAGAAAAACTACACAAATATAGTGAGAAATTAGAAAGTGATTGGAACCTATTCCAAAGGAAAAAAAATATATATATATATATATATATACAGTTTTGATAATATAGAGGGAGGTAAATACGTATACTAAATAGAGAAAAATTTCAGATATAATAGAAGAGAAAACTTATGTAAACAAATTAAAAAAAAAAAAATTTTTCGAGATATTACGGAGGAGAATGCAATGCTCATGTAGAGAAACAAAGAATGCGGTGCTAATATAGAAGAGAATACCTATGTATATTAAAAGAAAAATAATTAAATGAATAAAAACAAAAAATAAAAATAATAATTTCAAGTGTGTGTACACTGAACGGAAGTGTCACGAAACGGGAATTAGAATTAAGAGGGGAGGTGTGTTATTATTATTTATAGGAAGAAAATAAAGATAGATACCTTGAGAAATATGAGAGGGAGCTGCCTTATCCTTAATATCCAAAGGAAAATATATATTTATAACGAAAAAAGATTTTCGCTACTGGCTCCGTGTCGCGAAATAGCGGAGTTGAAAGATCTTAATCTGGGACGGTCACGTCAGAATGGCGTGATCGTATTGCGTGAGTCTTATGACGTACGGGTAAGTGCGATTGCTCTTGGGAAATTGATGAAGAGTGTTCAATCGATCTTCGTCGTAAAAGGGATTTTGACCCTCGAGATGTCTAGAAAACGAATTATTTCTAGAGATAAAGGAGATAATTGCGTGCGTTAGCAGAAGGAATTGAATGGAGACGTCGATGTAAGGTTATCGGACGTTGTTGGAAGAGGGTGAGGACCTATTGTTGAGATCTTTCGTTCTAATCTGGCTGTGGAAAGTGATGAACTGTTGGGATGCATCGATCCATCTTTGCTGTGAATGGTTCGCCGAAAAGTATGGTGTCGAACGGTGAGTTAAATAAATTAAAGATCGGAAAGAGAACAATTATTGTATTGATTTATTTAAGTAGAGAATAGCTAGAGTAGATGCATCTAATCTATTAATGTAGACAATAGCTAGAGTAGATGTGACACAATAAATAAAGCATAGAGCATACCAAGAGTTAAGTGGATTAAATTGTTCTGCATACTTTTACAATATAAAATAGATATTAGTAACAAATAGACAGTTTTTGATGGAGATAGTGCGGAGAAAGCCCCACAAAAAAGGAAAGGCTATAAGTATAGAAATATAGTACGATTATAACAAATTTGAGTTTTGACAAGAATTATGTATAAAAATAAGTGTAATGAGCAAGGTTAAAATACAATTATGAGTTAAAATGCAATAATGAGCTAAGATAGCTTACAAAATTCTTTGAGATTATCAATGAAAAATGTCGAAAGATTATGAGGGAGGAATAAGGTAGATTCTTTAATAAACTACCTAAGAATTATATACATAGTGGCTTTAATGGTCAACTACAGTCTCGAAGTGGAATTAAAGTGTTAAGAAAATAACATCAGGGATGTCTTCTCTATATTTATGAGAATTATTGCGATTTAGTTTAAAAATAGCTCAAGGTACATAAATGTATAAGAATGTAATGATCATTTTGGAATCCATAAACTGTAAAAATTGAAATACAGAAAAAGAAAATATATATATATATATACATATATAAGTATATTTTTAATGGCATTAAAATTTTTTATTATTTGGTAATTTTCGAGTGTAATAGCTTATTGGTGAGTAGCATGGTGCGCAGTTTGGTGGTGTTGCTGTATGCTTTGGTGAGTTTGGGGATATGCATGTTGTGGTATTTGTATAGGATGTGGCGTACTATTTTGTCTGTTCGTGCATGTTTGTTGTATTTGCTGCGGTAGTAGATTGTAGATTTTTTAGTGGATTGGTTTCTTTTGGTGAGTTGTCGTCTTTTGTGACAGTGGTAAGGTAGCCAGGGGTAAGAGTTTTTAGTTTTTAGTTTGTTGGGGTAGTCAAGAGCGGTCAGTCGTAGAGAAAAGAGTTTGAGTATAAAGTCGTAATCGCCTTTGGTTTTAGATAGTCTGCTGTATCGTACAGTTTCAGTCTTGATGATGCCTGTGAAAATGTGTTGTGGGTCATTTGATGAGAAATGGGGGTACATGTATTTGTGATGGGGTTTTTGGTAAATTTGATGGTGAATTTTGTGATATAGTATGGTGTGGTAATTGAGGGAAATTGTGAGGTCTAGGTAGTGAATGGAATGACAATTTGTGGTGAAAGTGATTGGGATTTGTGAAGGATATGTAGTGGATAAATGGCTAATAATATCTGTAATGTTGTTTTTGTCTGTCAACAAAAATCCATCGTCGATGTATCTACAAAAAAGGAAAAGTCCAGTGGTGTCGCGTTCCGAAAAGAAAGTTAATTCCCTGAGCAGCAAGACCAGGTCAGCGATTTGCCGGCTGTGGTAGCTGCCCATAGCAACCCCTTTGATTTGTTGGTAAACTTCCTGTCCTGATAAGAAAAAGTTACGGTTGTTAATAAAATTGTTTAAATTAAGTAAAAAGTCTCTGTAAAAGGTTGGTAGGTTTAATAGTTTGCAACTGGTGGTGATGGCATGGATGGTGTCTGAATGTGAGATGTTGGTGTAGAGTGATGTGAAGTCAAAAGTCGTTAAAGTAAAATTGTCATTATCGTCAACATAGAAGTTGTGAAATGAGTCCAAAAGGTCTGTTGAGTTGTAAATTAAAGGAAAGGGAATGTTTCGTTCTTCAAAAATGTCTTTCAGTTGTAAAATAATTTTGTCAAGTTCTGTACCAAGTAAACGTGAGGGGTTAGAAGTCGTCCAGCTGTGTGCAGTTATAATGGGTCGTCCTGTTAGATTGTGAGGGTTTGAGGGTGAGGCAGTATCAGTCAGTTTATATACTTTAGGTAGGAGTTTCATGTAAGGTAGTTGAAGTTTGTCTTGTGTAATAGTATTAAGTAGCTTTTTGTCGGTTGAGGTTGAAAGTAGTTTGTTAAAACGTATTTGTAGTTTTCTAAGTAATTTGTTGGAGTTTGTTATAGTCTTGGTAAGGTCAAAATTGTCAATACGTTTGTATGTGGTGGAGTCTGTAAGTTGTCTGGTGTATTCGTCTTTAAACCATGTGATGGGCACAAGGGCCCATCCCATATTTTTGTCTGTCTTGGTAAGTATTATGTCATTGTGTTTGTTAAAGTTGTGGATGTGGGATGCGTGTGACTGTGTGATGTTGAGGTGTTGTGGATTAAAAAGGTTGTGTAAGTGTGTGGTTGATTGTAGGTATTGCTTGGAGTAAGAAATGGTGTTGTGAACATAATCGATGATGTGGACATTAAAATATGGTCTAGTTTGTTCTTCTTGGAGAAGCTTGACTGGGTTTTTGTTTGCGTAAGGGCGGTATCTGCGGTAGAGGCTTGTTTTCTTTCTGGTTGATTGGTTTGTAGCTTTAAGTGGATTGGTTCCTTTGTAGATTAGGTTGTTAAGAGCGGAGTTGACTTCTGTAGAGATTGTTTTCTTTATGTTAGGTATGGTGGTAGAATCTGTAGTTGGTATAAAATTGGTTCCTTTGTTCAAAAGTTCTGTGAGGTCAGGGGAAAGGTTGATGTTTGTGAAATTGTGAATTTTGTCGATTGAAGAAAGTTTTTCTTTTTCTGCCGATAGTTGTGATTTGCGTGAGGTTATGCATTCATTTTCTAGTAAGAGAGCTGTGTCTTGGGGCCAAAGATGGACTCTAGTTTGGAGGTGATCGATGAATTTGTGTAGATTTGTGGTGATGGAGTGGATGCGTCTGCGAAGGATGTAGCCATGGTTTTGTTTGATTCTCTTCAGGTGTTGGATTCTTTTTTGTTGTTTTGATTTTTCTTCATCTTTAAGTTGTTTGATTCTATTGAAGAGTGCTGTATTTTCGCCTTCAAGGTATTGGATGCTTTGCATGGTAGTGGTAGTGTTTAGTTGAGTGCTACTTTTAGTAGAGTAAGTAAGGTTTCCGTTGTGGGTTTTAAAACCTGTAGTAGTAAGACTGGATCGAAGATTGTAGATTGTGGCTTTGTTTTTTTCAATTATTGTTGATAGGTGGTGGTTTTTCAATTATAGTTGATAGGTGGTGGACTTTGAAAAGAGATTTTTTATTGTTTTTTTGAGAAGGTGGTAGATTTGATAGTTTCCCATTTCCAGTTACGCGTACTAGTCGTAAAAGATGGGTCAGGTTTAAGTTTAGGTTTTTGATTATCTTTCTTGTGTTTTTGTATTTTAGGATGTTTCTTCTTGTTAATTTGCTTCTTCTTTCTGTTGGTTGTCTCTCTTTTAGATGTATACGAGGGAAGAGGGGTCGATGAAGTTCCTGAGGTTGAACGGCCAGCTTCGATCTGAACATCTGGGTGAAGCAATTTAATGGTAGATAGAGTGGAAATTAGCTCTACTGATGACAACGAATTAAACAAGATTTGAGATAAATTATCATTATGGATTCCTTGTGGGAATGACGCGGGAAGCAGACTCTCATGTCCGATTTACACTATTAAACAGCACTAGAGGAATCAGCACAGTCCTAAAAATTTTGTTACTCTTCTCCTCCCTTTATTCCACTTTTTTACACTCACCAGGCGAAACAAGTTCAGGAAAGAGCACCTTGTTGAATCTTATCCTTGGAGAGCAGCTTCTTCCGTGCTCTTTTCTTAGTACCACATCCACCATTTGTGAACTAAGATATGGAAATATACCCCTGCTGGTGGCGCACTTAAAGAATGACAAAGAATCTGGAGTTACTGTCTTCTTAGACCAGCCATCCGAAGCCTCCAAGCAGACTTACCATCAACAGATTTCCGATTTTGTCAGCTTCAAAAGATATAAGCACAGAGAGAGGGGTTCAACTTTCGAAAAGATTGAGCTGTTCTGGCCACAATATCTGTTGAAGGTTAGAGAAATAGGACATTCCCTATGGCACTGTCAAGGAGAATTTGGTTTAAATTCAAGAGCCTTTCAAGTTTGCGATCATTTCCTTAAATCTTATGAGCCTAGTCAGCCTCAGAGATTAAAATGTTACGTCTCCAAATTCTAACAGTCCCTTTTTTCATGACTACTACCTCCCTATGGAGGTGAAGCCAAATGTTACCCTGTTGAGGGAGTGAAGCAACAATAGAATACGAACGCCTTAATTAGCCCGAAACGAAGGCTGTAGAGTTTACCCGACATTCCTCGACCTTGGCTTTTCTTGGTTTCGGAACATCTTCGGTCGTTCAACGCTTAAAATCCAATCTTGACCCAATTTTGACCCGATGTTTCCCGGCATTCGTTTCGGAGTACTACAGAAGAAGACAATAAAAAACTCACAATCATTACAGAATGGTGCCCGAGAAAACAAAGCTTTTCCTTGCAGAAATAACGTAAGGGATTTGATCGGCGCATCATGAAAACTTGGAGGAAAGTTTCTGCTTTGGAGAAAGGACATTTTCCTATTTGAATCAGCGAATTATGCCCAGTAGATCTAATATAGAGATAATTCTTTTTTATTTCTTGCCGTAATGGTACAATTCCGTCCTATTACCATTACTAATCAGATTCAAAATAAATCCAATCGCTACTTAGTCACTCTCGTTTTTACTCAGCAAAAAGTACCAGACTTGTCTTCTCTCTGAGTTCCCATTGGTCTATGCGAGATATTTCTTTGCTCTGATTGGCTGTTGCGATAACTTTGGTTTTGGTTTTACTTCAACCAATCAAAATGGAATATGAAGAGTGATGCTCAAGGACAAACCCTTTTACATCTTGCATGCTGCATCTCGTATTTTACATTTCTTCTAGGAAAATGTCGTATTAGTTGACAGTCCAGGCTTGGGTGAATCTGCCATCATGGAGGACGTAGTAAAATTGTACCTCCCAGAGGCTGTTGCAATTATTTTCGTCATCAACGTTGCAAACGCCGGTGGACTACGGAGAGAAATGGTAAGGATATTTGAACTGCGAAGTGGATACTCATTAAAAATAGTGCGCATCAAACATCACATCTTTTTTATGGATTCCGCCATTGACTCATCATTTTCTAAAATCTTTTACAGTAACTTTATTGTACAAAAATTGTCGTCAAATGCAATAATCCATAGAACTTACCTAACATGATAAGGAGAGGAAGTGACTCATAACTTTCCATATGAGGGTAAAGAAAGCTAGTGGAATATCCAAATCAATAAGTTAACAAATAACTTATTCTGTCTCTTTGTCTTCAGCTAGAAAACGTTATCGAATACACCAGACAGGTGTCCCTTGACAAACAAAGGGAATCTTTCTCAAAATGCGCTCTATTCGTTTGCAACAAGTGGGACCAGGTCCCGTCAGAAGAAACTGATGAAGTGAAGAACACTATTGACAGGAAACTCACAGAGTGTTTGCCCAGCTTAGATCCAGAATCCCAGATTATTTACATGTCAGCAAAAGACGTAAGTAAGGAAGAGTTTACTGAACTCATGAATGGTATTGAGTCAATGGTATTAAAAACTATTGAAGCAAGACTACAGATTCAGTGGAGGTAAATGCTTTAAATGTCAAGGGACTGAAGTTATTTTTTAACGTTTTCTTCTGATGAAAACGTCTGCTTAGTCTTGATAAAATTATGTGCACGAAATATTTCTTTATTCTGATTGGTTCACAGAAATATTGACTATAGACGATGGAATTATATTGAAAGGAGACAATAGTAATACCTATAAAAAGTAATGTAAGCAGTAAGTATAGTGATGAAAGATGAGAAAATCAAGATTGTGGTTTCATTCTTAGGTGGCTTTATCATCTTCTTTCACGTATCGTCTCCCAAACGAATACATTCATCCGAAATTCTCGAAATGATTCCTTCAAGCCCTTACATCGGATGAGTGTAAATCTAAGGGATGAAATGGCTGTGTTTGGCATCAAAGAGGCTCCCATCATGGACATCAGTTGTGACGATCTAGAGTGGCAAGAAAATGCAGTTATTGGAAGCGGAGCGTTCGCCTCTGTTTATCGAGGAACATTAAAGATAGAAGAAGGGGTTCAACCCCTGAGAGTGGCTTTAAAAGTGTGGAAAGAAGAGCTCAATGAGGCTACTGCTAGTGGCTTCCTCTCCGAAACAGAGACTCTCAGGTTGTTGGGTTTCTTTTTTTTTATCACTTTACCTCGCATTTATATAATTTCGAAAAATTACCCCCTCCCCCATCCTCCAACGCTAAAACCTAAATCTACTCCGGCTGGTATCAAATAAGATATTTTCATTATCTTTAAAGTAAGATATTTTCCAAGGACCCCATGGTGGTATTTGTCTGGAATCACTTAGATAATGAAGAATGCAGTTTCAAAACGGAGAAAATACATGCCGCTGAAAATTCAATTACATTTTTTTCTGAGGATTTCACAACCGCCAAAATCTATGTATATTTTAAGGCACATCGAGATAGTAATTAAGAATGGCCTTTACAGTAAACTTATCACCATTCATTTTTCCGAAAGGTCATTAATGGCGATTGACCCTTGGACCCCTTAAATCATTACTGCTGACTCAAATGTTAAACTCACGAAAATAAGGGATGTAACTGCCACTTGAAGAAGCTCTTGAATGTTACCAAAATCTTCCTATCAAGATAGTAGAATATCTATGGAGAACAGTACAGAGCATATGCATATTAGTGTAAAGTGTTAACCCATGCGTTATCTTTGTGTAGGAAGCTGAACCATCAATTTATTGTAAAGTTCTATGGTGTTGCTCTACATAAGGAAGGGAATCGGCTACGAACAATACTTGTGATGGAGCTCTGCACGGAAAACTTGAGGAGCCACATTTTCCGGCATAAAGGCAAGGTACCTGGTCAGTCATCAACACCTACTGCTGCCAGAAATGTGATTGGATG
Organism: Stylophora pistillata; assembly: GCF_964205215.1. Classification (NCBI taxonomy): domain Eukaryota; kingdom Metazoa; phylum Cnidaria; class Anthozoa; order Scleractinia; family Pocilloporidae; genus Stylophora; species Stylophora pistillata. The sequence continues at coordinate 26,486,597 of NC_142525.1, read as the reverse complement.
GGCAAAAGACATTGCCGATGCTCTGAAATACATTCACAGACAAGGTATCGTTCACCGAGATCTCAAGTTGGAAAACATATTGGTAAGTTAAAAATTAGGACCACTGGCTTTTGTAACTCTTTATTATTTAATCTAGCCTACTAGCCTATTTTACTCGCCTTCACCCAGCTTTCCTTGTTGTTGTTGTTGTTTTTTCCTCACTTTGCTTTACAAGCCCTCTTTGAAGCCCTAACGCTGAGTTTCCATGAAGGCTAAAGAAGTTGTTATTCGTTTTCTCATTACCTTTTCCTTCTATAGCTGTCACAAGAAAATGTTGTCAAAGTTGCCGATGTCGGTGTTTCCAAAGAAGCTAGAGCGATCACAGGTACCAGAGTGGGAACTCCTCTGCATCTGGCTCCAGAAGTGATCAACTCAAGTATGTACGATTACAAAGCGGATATATACAGCTTCGGTATAATGCTCTGGGAGATGTGGTATGGTAAGAGAGCCCTTCTTGATGTGGCAAGAGATGAACATGAGCTTTTCGAGGTAGTGATAGGGGGTACCAGACCTTTAAATGCCCAAGGCTCAAATACGCCACCAGCTGCTTTGCAGAACGTAATGAGGCGTTGCTGGGATAAAAACCCAAACAAACGGCCAGATTCAGCCCAATGTTATCAAGAGTTGTCTGAGCTATTCAAGAATATTTGATCCCCACCCTTGTAAAATCTGGTCGTCAGGCAACCACTTCAAACGTATTTTTTACTTAAAATAAGCTTTTTTGCAATGTTAGCGAATAATAGTAATTAACTATGATATTTGTAGGTCCTACCTGCGTTTACTAGTCTATGATGGATGTCATAACCAGTTAGCAAATAATATTGTATATAGGGGTCTAGTTATCAAGTTAATGCAACGAATACTTAGAGTAAAAGTACTGAGTGACCGCTCACGCCACCCGTCATGTATCCGGAGGTAGTCAAGGATCGCTTGGGCGAAAGTGAACATTACAATGGACAGCCGTTATAAGAGCCATACTATTTGAGTCCAGTTCTTTTTCAGCCCTTGTAAGTAAAATAGAGGCGTGAAAGGGTCTATACGGTGAAAATAAAAGTAGTTGAATTACCCGACACTGGTTAAAAAGTAAACAAATTTTTTTTTGTTCATTAATTAGATAAAAAGGTGATAGAGGCCAAAATATTTTAAACTTTTGTGCTTGACTGGTTGGCGTTTGACATGCGGTGATAAGGTTGACAAATTGAACGAAGAGCAATCACTGTCTGTTTTCTGTGGTGCAGCTATTTGCTTGCTTGGCTTGAATCATGAAGTGATCAGTTTCATCACTGTTTTGATGTTTGAAACCTTTTTCCTTGGATTACGTTAATCATTATTCATTCACTACCAAAGATGTTTGGGTAAAGAGAACTGACCACCTTTAAGAGTAAAATAATCCAAGGCTGTACAAAGCCTTAATTTTTTTGCACGAAACTTCCTTTCTGAAAAGTCCTCACTTCCTCTCTGTACAGCCCGTAGTCAAAAATTGTAATATTATAGCTTCAATTTGTCACTTGTGAGCGATTAGTGTTCAACTACAGAATATACTTGTATATGAAGGCCTCTATCAGAATCCGTTTAGAATTACCATTGTTGATTTTTAATAAAGGAATGCATACTGTATATGTTCTTCATTATATTTGAAGAAGAGGTGAAAATTGATAATAATGACTCGGACTTTTATCCTCAGTACCTTTTTAAAACCCCTTTACTTCCGCCTCTGATGAGCCCCCTGTGTGAACCCCCGTGTAAACACCTTGAAATTCGGTTCGGTCGGCTTGATCCACTGTGTAACAGTGATGCTCCAGAGGAACATGTTCGGTGAAATCCTTATTTCCAAGAGTCCTCTGTTCTGTTGACGAAGTTTTCTTTCAGGTGAGACATGCAGCAAACAACTTCCTGGTTCTGTTAACGAAGTTTTCTTTTAAATAGGCCATCAATTGGTCAATCTAACCACATGACGCACTGTACTGCACAAGTATTAAATGGTTTTGACGATCCATGTGATGCAGAGTTTCAAAAAATAAAAGGAAATGGTACTTTGAGGGAATAAATAATCAAACAAACAAAACAAATAAAAAAAAGATAAAGGAAAACGACAACGAAAGTTTGAGTTTCTATCGGAGTTTGTTTGATTCAACCACAGTCTTTGAGGACTTGCTATTGTTGGGATGTTTACCTCATCTTTGACAAACATTCAAAACGACCAGCACTGAATGTAATGTACCTGTGCCTATGTTTGATTATCTCCCTCGATGTTTACTTATTGCATGTTGCGTGATAAGTCACGCGGTTGACTGTGAGACAAGCTTTGACGATGGTCGTTAGTTGTAGGGATGCGTGACAATGCACCGTGACCGTAATCAGATACTTGGTGTGTAGTGGACTGTGATGATGCTGAACTTTTGAGACTTATATTTTTCCCTTTTCGCAGTTTTCAAAGATTTTAAACCTGAAATTGACAAAATTTGATTATAAGGATTTAATTTATCGGTGTGCAACATGAGTGCATTATCAGACATTGACAAGATCGACATGTATATCTTAATGGAGGCGCTAAAAATCCCTATCAATAAGGTGGAATCGGTTGACGAAACGAGGCAAAGAGTGAAAGAGACACTCCGGTTGTCAGAGAAAAGGTCAAGTTGGACGGCAAAGGAGGTTAGAATTTTGCAATTTCTTTTTAAAATATTAGCTACTAGCAAATGCGATTTCTAAACGACGTTTTCAGTACAATGGCATATCCGGATGCGACCGCTAATAAATAGTGGATGCAGATCATATCGTGAAATTCAGTCACGAATTTGTTTAAGAGCTTTCTCGTCGCTAATATCGCCATCGCTTACGATTAATATCATCTATCCAGTAATGGCATCTCAGAAATGAGTAGTACCAGAAGAAACTTAATTCTCATGGACAGAAATTGTAGCATTCACTCGTCAAATGTTTCTTTAAGTTCAAACTTGACAACACATACGCGAAGAGCTTACTGCGGGACCAATTGTTATTTGTTGATACTTTCATAAACGACACTTACGACTGAGTGTTAGAAAAATAATTTGAAATAAGAAGTTACAAAGTTGTCTTTCCGCAGTGAAAGGTAATCATGCATATTGATGTTCCTAATTTGGGAAGCTTGTATATGTGCACGATCCTTCGCAGTAAAGCACTATTTGAGCAATAGTGAAAATCAGACCTGAAAAAAATTTCAGGCCTGTACGGGATTCGAACCACTGACCTCTGCGATACTAGTGCAGCGCTCTACCAATTGAACTAACAAGCCAACTGGGAGCAGGCCATCAAATTAATTCGACATAAACCCGTAGATGATAAATCAAACAACAACAAACATATGAAACATATGTATGAACTGCGGTTATGAAACGTATATGTGCACGATCCTTCGCAGTAAAGCACTATTTGAGCAATAGTGAAAATCAGACCTGCAAAAAAATTTCAGGCCTGTACGGGATTCGAACCACTGACCTCTGCGATACTAGTGCAGCGCTCTACCAATTGAGCTAACAAGCCAACTGGGAGCAGGCCATCAAATTAATTCGACATAAACCCGTAGATGATAAATCAAACAACAACAAACATATGAAACATATGTATGAACTGCGGTTATGAAACGTATATGTGCACGATCCTTCGCAGTAAAGCACTATTTGAGCAATAGTGAAAATCAGACCTGAAAAAAATTTCAGGTCTGATTTTCACTATTGCTCAAATAGTGCTTTACTGCGAAGGATCGTGCACATATACGTTTCATAACCGCAGTTCATACATATGTTTCATATGTTTGTTGTTGTTTGATTTATCATCTACGGGTTTATGTCGAATTAATTTGATGGCCTGCTCCCAGTTGGCTTGTTAGCTCAATTGGTAGAGCGCTGCACTAGTATCGCAGAGGTCAGTGGTTCGAATCCCGTACAGGCCTGATTTTTTTCAGGTCTGATTTTCGCTATTGCATAAATAGCGCTATCTACTGCGAAGGATCGTGCATCATACGTATTTAATACCGCAGTTCAAAAATATATGGACTTCATATATATTCATTGTATCTGATTTATCATCACGGGTTTATTACAAATCAACTTAATGGCCTGCTCCCAGTTGGGTTGTTAGCTCAATTGTTAGAGCGCTGCACTAGTATCGCAGAGGTCAGTGGTTCGAATCCCGTACAGGCCTGATTTTTTTCAGGTCTGATTTTCGCTATTGCATAAATAGCGCTATCTACTGCGAAGGATCGTGTATCATACGTATTTAATACCGCAGTTCAAAAATATATGGACTTCATATATATTCATTGTATCTGATTTATCATCACGGGTTTATTACAAATCAACTTAATGGCCTGCTCCCAGTTGGGTTGTTAGCTCAATTGGTAGAGCGCTGCACTAATATCGCAGAGGTCAGTGGTTCGAATCCCGTACAGGCCTGATTTTTTCAGGTCTGATTTTCGCTATTGCATAAATAGCGCTATCTACTGCGAAGGATCGTGCATCATACGTACATGCGTTATCTTTGTGTAGGAAGCTGAACCATCCCTTTATTGTAAAGTTCTATGGTGGTGCTCGATTACGAACGATACTTGTGATGGAGATCTGCGAGGAAAACTTGAGGAGCCACATTTTTCGGCACAAAAGCAATATACCCGGTCTGTCATCAACACCTACTGCTGCCAGAAATGTGATTGGATGGGCAAAAGACATTGCCGATACTCTGAAATACATTCACAGACTAGGTATCGTTCACCGAGATCTCAAGTTGGAAAACATATTGGTAAGTTAAAAATTAGGACCACTGGCTGTTGTAAGTCTTTATTATTTCATTTAACCTATTTTGCTCGCCTTCGCCCAGCTTTCCTTGTTGTTGTTGTTGTTGTTTATGTTTTACTTCTAACTTTGCTTTACAAGCCCTCTTTTGAGCCCTAACAGCTTCCACGGAGGCTAAAGAGGTTGTTAATCGTTTTCTCATTACCTTTTCCTTCTATAGCTGTCACAAGGAAATGTTGTCAAAGTTGCCGATGTCGGTGTTTCCAAAGAAGCTAGAGCGATCACAGGTACCATGGTGGGAACTCCTATGTATCTGTGAACAAGTCAAGAATGTACGATTACAAAGCGGATATATACAGCTTCGGTATAATGCTCTGGGAGATGTGGTATGGTAAGAGAGCCCTTCTTGATATGGCAGGAGATGAACATGAGCTGTTTGACATAGTGATTGGGGGTACGAGACCTTTGCATGTGCAAGGCTCAAAGACGCCACCGGCTGGTTTGCAAAACGTAATGAGGCGTTGCTGGGATAAAAACCAAACAAAAGGCCAGATTCAGCATAATGTTATGAAGAGTTGTCTGAGCTATTCAAGGACCTTTGAGCACCACCCATGCAAAATCTGGTTATCAGGCAACCACTTCAAACGTATTTGCTGCTTAATGTAAGCTTTTTTGCAACGTTAGCGAATAATAGTAATATACTTTGATATTTGTAGGTCCTACCTGCTTTTACCAGTCTATGATGGACAGCCGTCATATCATTTTGAGTCCAAGTCTTTTTTGATTTCAGCCCTTGTAAGAGGCGTGAAAGGGTCTATACAGTGAAAAAAAAATAGTGAATAATAATAGTTAAATACAAGGGTGGATAGAGGCAAAAATATTTTAAACTTTTGTGCTTGACTTTTAGCGTTTGACATACGGTGGTCAGGTTGACAAATTGAACGAAGAGCAACCACTGTCTTCCTGTTTTCTGGGGTGCAGCTATTTGTTTACTTGGCTTGAATCCTGAACTGATCAGTTTCATCACTGTTTTGATGTTTAAAACCTTTTTCCCTGGATTACATTGATCGTTATTCATTGACTAGCAAAGATGTTTCGGTAAAGGGAACTGACCAATTTTAAGAATAAAATATTTCAAGACTGTACAGAGCTTTCATTTTTTTTTCAACGAACCTTCTTCTCTGAGAAGCCCTGACCTCCTCTCAATACAACTCGCTAAATTGACCAATCAGAGCGCGCGCTTTACTTTGGTTATGTTATAAATACAACTCGGAGTCAAAAATTGTAATATTATAGCTTCAATCTGTCATTTGTGAGCGATTAGTGTCCAACTACAGAATAAACTTTTATAGGAAGACCTATATCAAAATCCGTTTAAAATTAACATTGTTGGTTTTTAACGAAGGAATGTATACTGTATGCTTTCTGCGTTATATTTGAGGTGGAGTTGAAAATTGATTATAATGGCTCGTACTTTAATTCTCAGTACCTTTTTAAAACCCCCTTACTCACGCCTCTGATGAACCCCCTGTGTGAACCCCCTGTGTGAACCCCCTGTGTGAACCCCCTGTGTGAACCCCTTGTGTGAACGCCTTGGAATTTGGCCCGGTCGGCTTGATCCGCTGTGTGTCGGTGGTGCTGCAGAGGAATATATTTGGTAAAATCCTTGCTTCCAGGATTCCTCTCTCTTTTGTCTTTAACGAAAGCTGATCTTTAGATAACCTGAATTATAGCAATTGATTTCATGTGAGGCATACAACAAACAGCTTCCTGGTTCTGTAGACGAAGTCCTCATGATAGGCCATTAATAGGTCTATCTAACCACATGACGCACTGCGCTGCACAAGCTTGAATTGTTTTTGACGATCCACGTGGTGCAGAGTTTCAAACAATAAAATGAAATGGTACTTCCAATGAATAAACAAACAAACAAGCAAACAAAACAATGAGTAAAAAAGATGAAGATGAAGGGAAACGACAATGAAAGTTTGGGTTTCTATCGGAGTTTGTTTGATTCAACCTCAATCTTTTAGGGCTTGCCATTGTTGAGATGTTCACCTCATCTATGACAAGCATTCAAAACGACTAGCACTGAATGCAATAAGCAAAACTTCTTTTCCCGTTACTCTCTTCATGTACCTGTACATGAAGAGATGTCTATTAATTGTATGTTGCGTGATAAGTCACGCTTTGACTGTCAGACAATACATGTACAGGGATGCGTGACAGTGCACTACCGTAATCAGATACTTGGTATGCAGTAGACTGTGAGGATGCAAAACTTTTGAGACCTATATTTTTCCTTTTTCGCAGTTTTCAAAGGTTATAAACCTGACATTGACAAAATTTTGATCATAAGTATTTAAATTATCGGTGTTCAGCATGAGTGCATTGCCAGACATTGACAAGATCGACGATATCTTGGAGATGGCAACCACAATGGCGTCGCTAAAAATCCCGGCCAAAGGGCTGAAAACGTTGGACGAGATGAAACAAAAAGTGAAAGAGACTCTTCGGTTGTCAGAGAAAAAGTCAAGTTGGACGGCAAAAGAGGTGAGAATTTTACAATTTGTTTTCAAAATATCAGCTACTCGCAAATTCGATTTATAAACGACGTTTTCAGTACAATGGCCTCTCCAGATGCGACCGCTAATAAATGGTAGATGCAGATCATATCGTGAAATTCAGTCACGAATTATTTAACAGCTCGCTCGATGCTAATGTCGTCATCGTTTACGATTTATGCCATGTAGATCTATTCAGTGATGGCATCTCAGAAATTAGTAGTACTAGAAGAAACCTAATTCTCATGGATGGAAATCGTAGCATTCACCGCCAAATGTTTCTCAAAGTTCAAACCATCAGATCCTAGTTCAGAAGCTCATTTCATACGATCTTCCAAGCGGAATAATTGACTGGATAGTGGACTTTCTGTCCTGTCGCCGACAGCGTGTTAAACTTAGTCAGGACTGTTACTCGGAGTGGGGGGCCATCCCATCAGGGGTCCCACAGGGCACAAAACTTGGCCCCTGGTTATTTACTATTATGATAAACGACCTCATCATCCCGGGTACAGACATGTGGAAATATGTCGATGACTCCACTATTTCTGAAACAGTCATGAAGTCTGAGGTCAGCAAAGTCCAACAAGCGGTTGACGAACTCGCGACGCAAGCTTCTGCTGACAAGTTCCAATTAAATGAAACCAAGTGCAAGGAACTGCGCATAACATTCAGTCACTCTAGAAAGAACTTTGATCCAATTAAGGTTAATGATCAGGACTTAGAGTGTGTAGAGCAAGCAAAGATCTTAGGTTTGCAGATATCTTGCGATCTCACGTGGAATAATCACGTATCCGAAGTTGTAAAGAAAGTAAACAAGCGCCTGTATTTTTTGCGTCAGCTTAAGCGTGCACAGGTCAAGTCGGAGGAACTTTTGCTCTTCTATTTGACTTGTATTAGGCCTGTCACTGAATATGCATGCCCTGTTTATCATCATAGCCTCCCGCAATACCTTTCAGTAGATCTTGAGAGATGTCAAAGGCGAGCTTTACGTATTATCTATCCAGATTGTTCGTACAATGAGGCGCTTCTTTTGACTGGTCTAGTTCCCTTACACAACCGCCGCGAGTTCTTATGTGATAAGCTTTTTAATTCCATCCTGTCTAATCCCTCGCACAAGCTCTATAGCTTACTACCTCCCAAGAATGAGTGCGAAGTCAATTTAAGGAGTCAGCACTCTTTTACTACACGGCGCCTCCACACCATTCGTACTCGAAATAGTTTTATCCATCACTATGTCCATAAAGCAATGATGTAATATTGTTTTTCTCTTAATTATATATTTTTGTCTTTTTAATTAGTTCTTCTTAGCCATGTATTTTTTGTAGTATATATTTTATTGTAAATCAAACGTAATTCAGCCTGTGGCTGCAAGGTTTTTGATAATAAACTATCTATCTATCTAAACTTGGCAACACGAACGCGTAAAGCCTACTACAGGGCCGATAGTTACTTTTTGATACTTTCATAAACGACGCTTATAACTGAGTGTTAGCAAATCGATTTTAAATAAGAAATTGCAAAGTTCTGCTTCGGCAGCAAGAGGTAATTACGCATATTGATGTTCCTAATTTGGGAAGCTTGGTTAAGCAACGATCGAGCCTACAGGGTTCGAGTAAAGAAGTACGGCTCTTAGAATATCGAGGATTGATTAATATTGGTTGACTCTGCTTCAATTCTGCCTATTCTGGGCCTATAGTGTGCTCTGTGGATAAATTTTGGTCATTTGAGAAAATATTGACTGTTTTATCAGGTTTACATTTCCACATTTTCTCATAAAAGCTTTCATATATAATTTCTTTAAAAAAAATATCAACAGACTTAAAGCCCGGAGTAAACTAATGCTTTTCTCTGGCAAAAAGGAAGCCACAAATTAATTCTGCCATTCGGAATTGTCAACAAAGAGTTGGCGTCCTATGCTGAGGATAAATATTTCGAGAGGATCTCGGCAACAGCTGATTTTGCAAAGCATCAACCGTTTGCTTTAGTTTACATAATACATGTAGACATGGTTTGATTCTACACTTGTTTAAAGATTCAATGAATGTGACTGAGAAGTTACACCATGGTTATAAAAGTTAAATGTTGGTTCTATGAATTGTAACTTCTCGGTTACATTCCTTAAAACTTTAAAGCAGAGTAGCATCAAACCAGGTCTGATTGTTCACCTGATTCCTTCCTGAAAGGCTTTAATATATCATACTACATGCACTTTTAGTATACTTAAATATCCATAGAATTACTTAATGGAAATACTATCCTATCGGGTTTTGCTAAAAGCAGGCCCGCGGCCCACGGCTCGCGGTCCACGGTCCGCGGCCCGCGACGGCCAAGCGGCCTGGCAGCCCGAAGGCCCAGCAGCCCGCAACGGCCTGCGACCCGTACGCCCGGTGGCCCAGTCCTGATTTTCCACAGTTTTTTTTTGTCCAGCGGTAAATCCACGCGCATGCACAGATCTGCATCGGGTTTGGGCGTGCAAAAGGGAAGACAGTGAGTTTGAATTCGATGACAATCTAATCATTTGAATCCTTTTTTCTGTTTGTTGCATGTTGTTCAGATAAAACGTTTTGATTCTCTGTTCATTAGTCTCTTTACAGAAACCGATAACACAGTAGAGGACATTCATTATCGGACGATGTAAGTTCTTTTTAAACCATACTTTGAAGGTGAAAATATCATAACAACAAAGGAAAAGAAAATATGAACCAAGGGCAAAATTGAAGCACAACACAAACAACGAATTTGAATTTCTTGATGGTGGGGCTTGATTTTTTCACCTTTCGCTGTGATCGAAAAGTACTCCTTTTTACACCCGAAATAATTTACCGTATTTCTTCGCTCAACCTCGAATAAGGAGCTGCCTCCTCGATGTCCGACGGCGTAATGTCGGCAAATCGATCGGTCGCCCGACTGAGAAGCAGAGTTCGCTTGTTGACCTTAGTGACAATGAGACTGAAATCGAGTAAGTACCACTAAGAGATTTACCCGAACACAGAGTTTCCTTAGTAATTTACAAAAACTTTCAATGAACAGTTAAAATTCTGCTACTTGCTGAAAATGGTGCAAATTTAAGAATTGCCCAGCCTCGAATAAGAGTCCACCGCCCTTGACGACCAAAAATTTAATAAACGCCCAGGGCGCTTACCGTATTCGAATAAATACGGTACTTACATCGCCGGAAAGCAATGTTTGAGAACACGCTTTCTTTCTAGGGTGGAGTTCCTGTAAATAGATCGACATATGTCTATGCTGTAGAAGTATGGGGCTGCGCGTAGTATCATAAGTATCTGAGTCGCATAGACAGGCTGTTCAAGAGAGCTTTTAAGCTTGGTTACTGTAAAGAGCTTTTTTCGATTGAAAATATTATTATTCTAAAAGATAAGAAGTTGTGGGCCAAGATCACCGACAGCGATTTTACAACAGCTTTAGATGACCTTTTGCCACCAGAGCGACCAATGGTTACGCTACGTAAGAGGCGCCATAATTATATTCTCCCGCTTGTCAGAACTGAACGTTTCAAGAGGACTTTTGTTAATAGATGTTTGTTCTCTTATTAGTTAGTCAGTTAGTAATTTAGTTAGTTCATTAGTTTTATACTTGCTGAGTTCATATCATTGCAACTAAACACGTTTGTTGTTTAGAGTGCTTAATAAAGACTTTTTATTATTATTATTATTATTATTATCATTATATCTCTGTATAGAAAAGATTGGCAGCTCACATATCGCATCACTTATGATATTTTCACTTTCAAAGTATGCTTTGAAAATAACTTTCATCGTTCGATAATGAAAGTCCTCTATTGTGCTATCGGTTTCTGTAAAGAGATTAATAAACATAGAATCAAAACGTTTTTATCTGAACGACATGCAACAAACAGAAACAAGGATTCATATGATTAAATGGTCAACGAATTCAAACTCACTGTCGTCCGTTTTGTTCGCCCAAACCCGATGCAGATCTGTGGATGCGCGTGGATTTACTGCTGGAGAAAAAAACTGTGGAAAATCAGGACTGGGCCATCGCGGGCCGCGGGCCGCGGGCCTGCTTTTAGTTAGCAAAACCCTATCCTATCGAGGGTTGCATTGCGGAAGTTTGCGAGCTTAAACCAGCCTCGTGAATCTCTTAACTAAATTAAGCTGGTTGTTGCGTGTTAACAACAGGGCGTGCTTTTATTCCAAGTCTTTAGTCAAAGTTAGTTTTATAATCATATAATTTATCAAGGATTTCCCAAAATGATTGTAAAACGGTAATACTAAACAATTTGGCCGCAAAATAATCTTTAATTAACGCAAGCAAATGTTCATGCACAGATTTTGATTTACCATGTGTCGTTTATCAGGCCTTTTCAGTGTTGACTGAGGCAAAGAAAGAAGACGAAGAAAAACGAGCAACCTTGCTCCTTTTCTACGAACGTACGAGTATATGTTTGGATACGAGGCATGAAAATGTTCTTGCACTTTTGGAGAAAAATATCGGAAACTTCTGGGAGAAAATCGTTTCCCACAAACAAGTTCTACAAAAGAAAGAGTACATTGTACTCGTTGCAGGTTGGTTATAAATGTATTATCTGACATAGCCGCCTCATTCACTAGACTAAAATCCATGGCTAGAGTATAGGGAAAGGTAAACTCAGCCATTCATTAGGCTAATAACTTGTATCAATTCAGAAAAGAATTATCAAGCCTTGGAAACTAAATTGTAAACCAGCTTCAGTGGAATGGACTCATTCCTGCCGTTGTTGGTTTAAGTTTCCCCTTTATTTATACTTGTTTACAATTACCAGGCGAAACAAGTTCAGGTAAAAGCACCCTGTTAAATCTGATCCTTGGAGAGCAACTTCTTCCTTACTCCGTTCTCAGTACTACATCCACCATCGTTGAACTTAGATATGGAGATACACCAAAGTTGGTAGCGCATTATAAAAACAAAGAATCTGGGAATACCACGGAGACTGTCCTACTAGACAAGCCATCTGAAGCCACCGAGCAGAGTTACCTTCAACAGATTTCATCTTTTGTCCACCTGAAGGAGAACAGAGAGAGGGGTTCAGATTACGAAAAGATTGAGTTGTTTTGGCCGCACAATTTGTTGAAGGTACTGATAAGAAACAAGCAAGCTCAGTAATCCCTTAAAGTAGTAAAGTAGTAGAGATACATACATACATACATACTTTATTACCACTTCCCCAAAGAGGATCCTCAGAGGCAATACAATTAAGAAAAAAATTAATTTTACAATTAAGCTAAAAATTATATATCAGACTTAAAATAGAGTAATGACTTAAGTAGCGAAATTGCTAAGGTTACTTAAGAGGCGAGACCTAAGGCGGCGTTTAAACACATTAACCGATTCACAAAGTTTAAGATCGTTAGATAAGGAATTCCATAAAGTAATTGCCTTTAGAAAACGTCCTTTGGCCATTTGCTGTTCTAAAGCGAGATATGTTAAGCATTTGAGAACTTCGCGTTCTACGATTTGTGACATCACATCGTCTAATGAATTGTGTAGATAAATATCCAGAGATCGATCTAAATCTGGGAATTGATCTTTTTGCCAGCAAGCTCGAAAAAGTTCTCCGCACTATGCATGAATGTCTGATTCTATGGTATCAAGTGTGAGTGTCCAAATAACAGTTCCTAGTTCGCTATTCAGCTAATTCGCTATTAAGTTGTGCTTGTTAATTGTTGATGTCTCAATTAAATGTTTTCTTACATTGCTTCTGATGTACCGGTATCATTTCCAGAATCATTAAAATATATAAAACGACAAATTAACACTTAACCAGAAACAAAGCTCAAACAGGCTTAGCCAGGATCTTCTCAAAGTAAAAGTCAAATTCGATACTGATGATAAATCCAGCCCTGTATGTCAAAATGTTAATTAAAACGAACGAGCATACAAACTAGATCAATTTTCAATTTAATGCTGGAGGTTATCTGGAATTGTTCACCTTGCTTTGCTTTGCTCTGTGATTGGTTCAGAAAATTCTCGCCAATCAATCAGATTCAAAACTAAAATCAATTGCAACTTGATCACCCGCCTTTTGCTCTTTGGTGCCTTATTGGCTGTTATGATATTTTTCTATGCTCTGATTAGCCGATATAATTACTGTGGGTTTTTTTTCGCGGGTAATCAAACGAAATACACTCTAAAAGGCGATACTCAAAGACCAATGTTTGTGTATCATATTTTGTTCCCTACCATCTTTAACCTATCTTTTAGGAAAATATTGTCATAGTTGACAGCCCAGGTGTCGGAGAATCTACCATCATGGATGACATAGTAAAAGCGTACCTTCCAGAGGCATTCGCTTTTATTTACGTCATCAACAGTGAAAACGCCGGTGGAATACAGAAAGACAGGGTAAGGCCATTTGTTGCTCTAACTGTAGTCCAACTGCATAAACAGTTTAAGAGAACTAAGTTTGCTGCTAAAACCGTATCATTTTTGATATCATTCAACAATTGGCTCTCTTCCAAAAATAAATTATCCTTTCAAAAGATACCAAGAAGAGAACTCAATAGAAAAAAATTACCAATATCCCAGTTTTCAAGAAGTATTTTTTTTCCACACCAGCAGGGTAGTATTGAGTAGTGGTAGGGATCTAAGTAAAATAAATAGGAGGTTTTTATCCTTGGCGTGTGGCACAGATCTTTTGTCTTTACAGTTTCGTTTAGGAAAGAAGAATGAGATTTCGGTGGGATCTCGTTGAGAAGTAGGAGATTTTAAGTGCAACGCAATTTTGATAACCAACAACATGACAAGGTAATGATGTCTAAGATTCACATGGAGCTTAACGAACATGATTAGCTACTACGCGGCGATAACGTGACACGTAATGTTCGAAAATTATACCTTATTCTGTCTTTTTCCCTCCAGGTAGAAAAACTCATTGAACACGCCAGACAGGTGTCCCTTGACAAACAAAGGGAATGTTCTTCAAATTGTGCTCTGTTCGTTTGCAACAAGTGGGACCAGGTGCCGCTAGGAGAAACTGATGAAGTGAAGAGCTACATTGTGGGGAAACTCAAGCAGTGCTGGCCTAGTTTAGATCCAGAATCTCAGATTATTTACATGTCAGCAAAAGATGCAAGTAGAGCCCAAGAGCTTGGATTAGTCACGAAAGAGTTTGGTGAACTAATGAATGGCATTAAGTCCATGGTGTTGAAAAGTATCGAAGCAAGACTACAAATTCAGTGGAGGTAACTTGTTTAGCATCCTAAAATAACAAAATAATTGTTGAAGAACTTCGTTTGCTTGTGATGAAAATGTCTTATTAGTTATAACAATATACATGACAAGTCATGCATCTGCAAATCAAACTAACAGACGTTTCGTAGTGAGTAAGTTTAACTAGGATTTATGTTAATTTACGTGGTACTAACCAATAGCTAGCCTTCTTGGACAAGCTCAAAGTGGAGTTGGCAGTTACGCTTACAGTCAGTGTCAGCCAAAGATTCGAAACTCTTTAATGGTTGTAAAGATCCACGGGGTCAAAAGTTAAGATTAATCAAACCTTGATTTTTTATATAAATATTAATTCAGTACCCTTCACCTCCACCGATCGATCATATATTGCATGTGTCGAAAATCGGTTGAAAATATCTCAGAGAAGATCAAAATGAAACAATTAGTTCATATGAACGATGCGATGCATTTTCAATAGGACGATGGTTTTTAATTTGAGATTAAAAATTACGAAACCTCCCTGAAAGATATTCATACATATATAGATATCGTGAACAAGCATGAAAATAAAATGGAAGACAAATACAATCATGACTTTATTCTTAGGTGGCTTGACTACCTCCTTGCACGTATTGCCTACCACACAAAAGCGTTCATCTGTAATTCTTCCGAAGATCGTGAAAATGTGATGGAGAGAATGAAGTTGATCGCAGAACGCCTTCATAGTATCGAAAGGCGGCAAGGTACCGTAAGGAAAGAGCTGCAGACGTTCCTCAAAAACCAGACAGACATTGCTCTGAGTGCACTGTCCAAATATCTTAAGTCTCAAGAATTTAAGGAGAAGTTTTCTTCATGGACAAAAGACGACGTTCCAAATACTGAAGGAAGTTGGGAGGTTACCAAGAATTATATCCAAAAGGCACTGATGAAGCGACCTCGAGAGGGGATCGAGGAATGGGAAGAAAAGAATCATGTCTTTTCCGATGCTCGTTCCTCTTTGATTCGATACTTTCAAGAGAGGTTCAGCTACGTCGAGGGCCAACTTCGAACGCTGGAAAGCTCCGTCCTAGCTGGAGATACAGCTAGTTCAGCAAGTGGCCCTCTGGCATCAGATAACTTAAGCATCGCAGGAAAAGTCCTCATCGGGGTCACAAGTCCAATTTGGGTTCCAGTCGGTCTGGTTGTTTTAGTGGTAAGTGTCCCAGTAGTTGGCGCCTTGGCCGTTAAAGAGAAGTTGGAATACTGGAATAAAACACGAAACTACGAAGAAGACAAGTGTGGCTTTATGGCAAAAGCTTCCCAAGAATATCTTAAGGAAGCAGCTACAGAACAACATTTAAAGTCGTTCGTGGTGGAACAGCTTAAAGAAGCTCAGGTTTGTCTTAACCAGGTCTTAAATCGGATACCTCTGCTCATAGAAGAGGACAAGATGTTGTGTCAACAACTGAGAGAAGAAAACCGTTCTAAGAAAGCGATAGAGGATTTCTATCAACCGTTACACGATAAAAGTGTACAATTAAGAGATGAGATGGCCCTGTTTGGCATCAAAGAGGTCCGCACCATGGACATCAGTTGCAACGATTTGGAGTGGCAAGACGATGCACGTCTTGGAAGTGGAGCGTTCGCTGCTGTTTATCGAGGAACGTTGAAGATACGAGGAGACGATAAACCAGTAGATGTGGCAGTGAAAGTGTGGAACGAAGAGCTGAATGATGCTACAGCTAGTGCTTTCCTTTCCGAAACAGAGATACTCAGGTTGGTTTTCTTATCTTTGGATCTTAAAATAGATATTTCAAAATAATAATAATTAAAATGTATATATATATATAAGCGAAATAGGTAACGTAGGATCCAGGACAGTGCTCGACAATGAAGGAGCGATTACAGTAGCAAATGGACTACTCAAGTTACGCACATGTGGATTTTAATACAGCCTGTTTCGTAGACCAACAAAAGTTGATCCACTCATCAGTCAAACTCCATACACACTGAGGCATCGTGACGGTTAACTCTAACTTAGCAACGTGATTACATGACATTGTTTAAAAAATTCAAATCTTGAAAACCGTGCGCGCGCCGATAATAGCGTTAAGAATACTTGAGAATATATTTTCGCCGATATCTACAATTGGATATTATTTTACTTCGCTTGTTTAAAGAGGCCTCATGTGGATAAGACAAGATAAAAAATTTCTCAGTGAGACATAAATTGCAAAGTTTTGTGGCATTGGAATATGCTCTAGCCCTAGCAATAATTTTACATGAAATCGAATAGTCTTCCCTCTTCTCCTTGAGTTTCCACAGGTACTTGCTCAGCTCTGTGTCATTTCGCCGTCTCTCGTGGTTGAACAACATTCGGTGGTTGCGCCATCTAGTCTTAAAATTTGTCGCTGTGAGGCCAACGTACGTTTCAGTTTCTTCCCTGGTAGCGACTGTGGCTTGGTAGACCACCTCGCTTTGCAAACATTCCCCTCCCAAAGGGAGGCCTTGCAGTTATAAACCAGACGCCCCAAAAAGTGGAGAGAATTAAGAAACAGATTTGCACGACATTTGCCCTAAACAACCTTAGAATTATCATCGAGGCAAACAAGAAAATCATCAACTTTCTCGATGTAATGCTCGACCTGATAACTGGCAGATTCGGACCCTATTCAAAACCAGCAACTACCCCTCTATACGTACACAGCAAGTCTAACCACCCACCTTGCATACTACGAAACATCCCCGAAGCAGTTAATAAAAGACTTTCTGAAATCTCTTCTGACGAAGACATGTTTAACAAAGCCGCACCTCCCTACCAAGACGCGTTACACAAGAGTGGCTACACATACAATCTGCACTTCACTGAACCGGAACCGCACCGACCGCAATACCAAACCAAAAGGCGAAGAAACCTAATTTGGTTTAACCCACCATTTAACAGAAACGTCCAGACCAACATTGGCAGAGCGTTTATTAACCTTATCGACAAGTGCTTTCCAGTCACCCAAAAACTGAGGAGAATTTTCAATAGAAACACCATTAAACTGAGCTACTCATGCACACCCAATATGAAACAGATCATAGACGGGCATAACAAAGCCACAATCAGGCACGCAAAAATGTCCGACGAAAGCCGCCCCCAAAGATTGTGCAACTGCAGAAACGAAAACGAATGCCCTTTAGGAGGGGAATGTTTGCAAAGCGAGGTTGTCTACCAAGCCACAGTCGCTACCAGGGAAGAAACTGAAACGTACGTTGGCCTCACAGCGACAGATGGCGCAACCACCGAATGTCGTTCAACCACGAGAGACGGCGAAATGACACAGAGCTGAGCAAGTACCTGTGGAAACTCAAGGAGAAGAGGGAAGACTATTCGATTTCATGGAAAAATATTGCTAGGGCTAGAGCAATGTCATGTGATCACAATGTCATGTGATCACGTTGCTAAGTTAGAGTTAACCGTCACGATGCCTCAGTGTGTATGGAGTTTGACTGATGAGTGGATCAACTTTTGTTGGTCTACGAAACAGGCTGTATTAAAATCCATATGTGCGTAACTTGAGTAGTCCATTTGCTACTATATATATATATATATATATATATATATATATATATATCCTTCAGCTTTGACTTTTAGGAAGCACTTAACATATTCTGACTGGTAGCTAATGGGGCATTTTCCTAATCGAATCATTCTTCTCTGCTCAAGGAGCTCGTGGTGTTGGGTTGCAAGGCATCAACTGGAAAATGGACATTGTAATAAGAAGATTTCTGTATTATGTAAATTAAATAATATTTTCCTGGCAATTTCGGAACACGGGGAACCTAGGTATATGTCAAGGCACATCGAGGTAGTAAATGAGAATGACCTTAACTGTCAAACTTCTCACTATTCATTTTACCAACAGGTCCCAGTTGTTCGAAGGTCGATTAGCACTAACCCAGGGTTAAATCTTAATCCAGGTTTCTATATTTCTCTGATAAAAAGCCGTTTTGGGATAATTTTCCCAATTTATTTTTGGGCATTTAATCATCAAATTGTGGTCAAATGGAATCAAGCTGAATTTTCTTTTAAAGCTTTCAGATCTGAAATCAAATTTCATACTAACCCTGGGTTATCGTAACCTACTTTTGAACAACCCGGCCCAGGTCTTTACCATTGAAACCCTTGAGTCACTTAGGAGTGACACGCATCCAATTGCTCCTCCCATCATCACAGCTGAATCAAACATTTATGTCATAAGAATAAGGGAAATGATCGCCAACAGAAAAAGCTCTGGATGAGAATCAAAATCTTCCTTTTTTAGTATCGGAAAATGTGTAGGGAATGGTATAGAAAATATGGATACTGTTTTTTAAAAGAGTGTAGGTTGTTTTACACATACCTATTTCCTTTATAGGAAACTGAATTATCCCTCCATTGTAAAGTTCTATGGTGCGGCATTGCGTAAGGAAGGGGATCAGCTGAAAGCGATATTGGTGTTGGAGCTCTGCAAGGAAAATTTGATGAGGCATATTTTCCAGCATAAAAGCAAGATACCTGGTGAGCCATCATCATCTGTTACAGCTACGAGAGATGTGATCAGATGGGCAAAAGAAATTGCCGATGCTCTGGAATACATTCACAGACAAGGTATTGTTCACAGAGATCTCAAACTGGAAAATGTATTGGTAAGTTATGAATTGGAACTACTGGCTATCGTAATCGCACATCATATCTTTTGTTTTTGACTTTGTCTTTCTTGTCTTATTTTTCCATTGAATTCCTGTTCTTTGAAGAGTTAGCATTGATTTTATCATTTCCCACGTAAAACCAGTGTGACAACGCATTCCAGACTAACGCCTCCAGGCACCTTGTTTTCTTTTTCACTTTGCCTTGCCCTCTTTAAGAGGGAAACTTTTGGACGTTGGTATTAAAGCTGTATCATATTACATGAATATTATCTTATCCTCCCACAGCTGTCGTTAGAAAATGTTGCCAAAGTAGCCGATGTCGGTGTTTCCAAAGAAGCCAAAGCTATCACGGGTACCATGACGGGAACTCCTATGTATCTTGCTCCGGAAGTGATTAGGTCCTGTATGTACGATTACAAAGCAGACGTGTACAGCTTTGGTATAATGCTCTGGGAGATGTGGTACGGTAAGAGAGCCCTTCTTGATGTGAGAGGAGATGTGAAGGAGTTTTATGACAAGGTACTTAAGGGCGCAAGACCTGCACATGTCGAAGGCTCAAACAGGCCTCCAACTGTTTTGCACGATCTGATGCAGCATTGCTGGGACATAAAACCTGATAATCGACCAGATGCTGCAAAGTGTTACAAGAAGTTGACCCAGCTCTATCAGGACGCTGCAGCACCATCTTAGAAAACTCTGATTATTGGGCAACCACTTTCAATGTGTTTACTTTTTAAGTGTAGACTTTTGTGGAGCAGCAGCACTCACTTATGGTTGTTGTAGCGAATAGAATAGCCTCACCTTGGCCAGTTTTCCCGTTTAAAACTTAGATCGTACATTATAGAAACCCATTCTGGTCTTAGTCAGTGTCAAGGATGGTGTCCTTGGCTCTCATCATAGTCCAGTCATCGTCTCATAGTATTGTTAAGTATACTAGAGTTCCAATGATTAAGTAGATTACTTTAACTTAGAGCTGGTTAAAATGTGTATCAATCCCCTTAGGGCTGATTTGTTTTTGCTCTTGACAAATAGTGGCCAAGTTGGTTCCTTTTACCTTTTAGACTTTTTGTATTTTTTAATTAAGTATTTTAATAACAGGAGCCCCATTGATACCAGTGCTTAGTGCACTGAAGTGGTTATCCTGTATAAATATTATTATTAACTTGTTGTACTCGGGAACTTGTAGTTGACAAGCATGTGGTATGACTTTAAAATCTCCTCTCCTAGCCTGTTACAATCTCTTGACTGTAATACAGTTGCAGTAAGAGCTTCTTACATTTTACCTATGAGGCCATTTTTTAGTGAAAACTTGAAAAACCGGGGGATGGTCTATCTCCCCCCGGAAATAACCAAAGCAGAAACCGGTTTGCCATTTTGAGGTTTGGGGTAGATCCTTTGAACTGGCAAAGTTTCATTGAAATCGGTGAGATGGCATGTATCCAGGCTGCTCGGTGCTCTCGTGGACACGTTCTTAAGAGGTGTGATCGGCGCATCATGAAAACTTAGAGGAAAGTTTCTGCTTTGGAGAGAGGGCATTTTCCTGTTTGAATCAGTGAATTATGCCCAGTGGATCCCAAGATATAATTTTTTCATTTCTTGCCGTGATAGTACGGTACAAAATATGATAAACTGTTCTCAAAATAATATCACAGTGACGTCTCCGGCACGTGATTTAAAAGAAGACCTTTCCTTGCAGAATTATCTCAATTCGTCAATCAATTGTGTCAAGAACAAAACGCTCGAGTTTGGGTGGTTTTATAAAAGCCCTTGTTCATGGCTTTACTTGTTGTTTCAGGTCCAAACTATCTGATTTTACCGGTCTGATTACAAACACTTATTATCGCACAGGCGAAATCTGACAGTTATACAGCTGATAAAAATCAACTACCTAGCCAAACAAAATAAAGAAAACTTCCAAGGTAATCAGGCTATTCAATATCGATGAGAGGGGTATGTATTCTTACATTAAATTTTTCATTCCTGAGTGAAAGTGTATATTTTTTCATTGACAATTGAAAGGTACGCGGACTTTGTTTCCCTCAATTCAGGAGTGCGTTTGCTTACAATTTTCAATTAGCTTCGTTCTACGTGCTAGGTAAATTTGAAATCATTCGCCCAATTACTTCCTGAATTGTACTCCATTCTGTCCTGTTATTACTAATCAGATTTAAAATCAATCCAATCGCTACTTGGTCACTTGGTTTTTCCTCAGCAACACGTTGCAGGCTTGTCTTCTCTCTGAGTTCTCATGGTCCATGCGAGATGCGAGATATTTCTTCGCTCTGATTGGCTGCTGCGATAACTTCGGTGTTGGTTTTACTTCAACCAATCAAAATGCGCTATGAAGAGTGATGCTCAAGGACAAAACCTATTACATCTCGCATGCTGCATCTCATATTTTACATTTCTTTTAGAAAAATGTGTTAGTTGACAGTCCAAGCTTGGGCGAATCTGCCGTCATATACAGCTTCGACATAATACTCTGAGAGATGTGGTATGGTAAGAGAGCCCTTTTCGATGTGGCAGGAGATGAACATGAGCTTTTTGACATAGTGATTGGAAGTACGAGACCTAGGCATGTCCAATGCTCAAAGACGCCGCCAACTGGTTAGCAAATCGTAATGGGGCATTGCTGGGATGAAAATCCAAATAAAGGGCCAGATTCAGCACAATGTTATCAATAGTTCTCTGAGCTATTCAAGGAAGTTTGAGCACCACTTATGTAAAATCTGGTTGTCAGGCAACTATCTCAACCGTATTTACTACTTACCGTAAGCTTTTTTCGCAGCCTTAGCGAATAATAGTAATTTACTATGATATTTGTAGGTCCTACCTGCTTTTACTAGCGAGTCTATGATGAGCCGTGGTAAGAGTCATACTTCTTTGAGTCCAAATCTTTTTCAGCCTTTGTAAGCAAATTAAAGGCGTGGAAGGGTCTAAACGGTGAAAAAAGTAGCTGGGTTACCTAGCACTCGTTAAAAGATAACAAGTCTGTTTGTTTTTTTGGTTATTAATTAAATTCAAAGGTGGATAGAGGCAAAAAAATTTTAAACTTTTGTTCTTCACTTTTAGCGTTTGACATACAATGGTCAGGTGGACAAACTGAACGAAGAGCAACCACTGTCTTCTGGGGTGCAGCTATTTGCGGGCTTGAATCATGAACTGATCAGTTTCATCACTGCTTTCATGTTTGAAACCTTTTTCCCTGGATTACATTGATCATTATTCATTCACTACCAAAGATGTTTGGGTAAAGGGAACTGACCATGCCACCTTTAAGAGTAAAATAATCCAAGGCTGTACAGGGCTTTAATTTTTTTCCATGAACCTTTTTCTCTGAGAAGCCCTCACCTCCTCTCAGTACAGCCCGGAGTTAAAAATTGTAATATTATAGCTTAAATCTGTCACTTGTGAGTGATTAGTGTTCAAATACAGAAAAAACTTGTATATGAAGGCCTCTATCGGAATCCGTTTAAAATTAACATTATTCGTTTTTAACAAAGGAATGCATACGGTATATGTTCTTCATTATATTTGAAGAAGAAGTGAAAATTGATAATAATGACTCGCACTTGAATCCTCAGTACACTTTTAAAACGTCCTTACTCACGCCTGTGATGAGCCCCCTGTGTGATACCCTCGTGTGAACGCCTCGGAATTCGGTCCGGTCGGGTTGATCTACTGTGTAATGGTAGTGCTGCAGAGGAATGTGTTCGGTGAAATCCTTGTTTCCAGGATTCCTATCTCTTTTGTTTCTTACGAAAGCTGACTTTTAGATAACCTGAAGAGTAATAATTGATTTTAGGTGAGACATACAGCAAACAATCTCTTGGTTCTGTCGGTGAAGTTCCCTTAATAGGCCATTAAATAATAAAAAAAAAACTATAGATCAGTCTAACCACATGACGCACTGTACTGCACAAGCATGAAATGTTTTGACGATCCACGTGGTACAAAACTAGTAAAAAAAGATGAAGGGAAACGACAACGAAAGTTGAGTTTCTATCGGAGTTTGTGCTTGAAATATCGATTGATTCAACCTCAATTTTTGAGGACCTGTTGTTGTTCAGATGTGTTGTTTGGATGTGTACCTCATCTGACAAACATTCAAAACGACCAGCACTGAATGCAGTAAGCAAAACTTCGTATCCCGTTACTTTTTCAAAGTACCTGTACCTATATGTTTGATTATCTCCCTCGATGTTTACTTATTGCATGTTGCGTGATAAGTCACGCACTGACTGTCAGACAAGCCTAAACAATGGTCGTCAGTTGCAGGGATGTGTGACGGTGCACTACCGTAATCAGATACTTGGTGTGTAGTGGACTGTGGATGCGAAACTTTCGAGACTTATATTTTTCCTTTTTCGGAGTTTTCAAAGGTTTTAAACCTGACATTGACAAAGTTTTGAGCATAAGTATTTAATTTATCGGTGTGCAACATGAGTGCATTACCAGACATTGACAAGATCGACGACATCAGATGGGAGATGGCAACCACAATGGCGTCGTTAAAAATCCCGTCCAAAGGGCTGAAAACGTTGGACGAAATGAAACAAAGAGTGAAAGAGACACTTCGGTTAGAGAAAAAGTCGAGTTGGACAGCAAAGGAGGTGAGAATTTTACAATTTCTTGTTAAAATATTAGCTACTAGCAAATTCCATTTCTAAAGGACGTTTTCAGTACAATGGCCTATCCAGATGCGACTGCTAATAAATGGTAGATGCAGATCATATCGAGAAATTCAGTCACGAATTGTTTAAGAGCTTTCTCATTGCCAATATCGCCATGGCTTAGGATTATTGCCATCTATTCAGCAATGGCATCTCAGCAATGAGTAGTACTAGAGGAAACCTTTTTCTCATGGACGGAAATAGTAGCATTCTCCCACCAAATGTTTCTCCAAGTTCAAACTTAACAACACGTACGCGTAGAGCTTACCATAGAGTCGATAGTTACTCTTTGATACTTTCATATTCAACAATTACAACTAAGTGTTAGCAAAATGATTTTAAATAAGAAATTGCAAAGTTGTGCTTCCGCAGTGAGAGGTAATTATGCATACTGATGTTCTTAATTTGGGAAGCTTGGTTAAGCAACGATCGAGCCTGAGCAAAGGCTCGAGTACAGAGATGCGGCTCTTACAACGTCGAGGATTGATAAATTTTGTTAACTTTGCTTCAATTCTGCCTATTCTGGACCAATTCTGTGCTCTGTGGATAAATTAAAGTTCGGTAGTTTAGGAAACATCGGCTGTTTTATTAGGTTTACATTTCCACATTTTCTTAGAAAAGCTTGCATATATAATTTCTCTAAAGTAAATGTCAACAAACTTAACGCCCGGAGTAAACAAATGCTTTTCTACGGGAAAAGGAAGCCACAAATTAATTCTGCTATTCGTAATTATCTACAAAGAGTTGGAGTCCTTCGCTGAGGATAAATCGTTCGGAAGGATCTTGGCAACAGCTGCTTTTGCTATGCATCAACCTTGCTTTTGTTGACATAATCATACATGCAGTCACGGTTTTATTCTATTCTTGTCTAAAGGTTAATTCATGGTTGTAAGAGTTAAGGATAGTTGGGTCTATGAATTGTAAATTCTCGGTTACATTCCTTTTTAGATTTAATAATCTCTAAAGCAGAGTAGCATCAAACCATGTCTAATTGTCCACCTGGTTGTTTTGCAAACTTTGATACATCAAACTACATGCATTTTTACATAAGTATTTAGAGAATTACTTGATGGAAATACTATCCTATCGAGGGTTGCATTGCGGAAGTTTGCGAGCTTAAACCAGTCTTATGAATCATTTCCCTAAATTAGACTGGTTGTAACGTTTTAGCTTTTATTCCAAGTCTTTAGTAATTTTGTAAAACGGCAATACTAAACAATTAGGCCGAGAAAGAATCTTTAATTTATGCAGGAAAATTTTGATGCAAAGATTTTAATTTACCATGTGTCGTTTATCAGGCCTTTTCAGTGTTGACAGAGGCAAAGAAAGAAGACGAAAAAAAACGAGCAACCTTGCTGCAATTCTACGAACGTGCTAGTGCTTGTTTAGATACGAAGCATGAAAATGTTCTTGCCCTTTTGGAGAAAAATATCAGTAACATCTGGGAGAAAATCTTTTCCCACAAACAAGTTCTACTGAAGAAAGAGTACATTGTACTAGTTGCAGGTTGGTTATAATTGTATTACCTGAGCTATTTATTAGGCCAATAACTTGTGTTAATTCAAAAATAATGATCAAGCCTTGAAAGTAAATTATAAAAGAGCTTCAGTGGAAACGACTCATTCCTATCGTTGTTGTTTTGAGTTGCCCCTTTATTTATACTTGTTTACAATTACCAGGCGAAACAAGTTCAGGAAAAAGCACCCTGTTGAATCTGATCCTTGGAGAGCAACTTCTTCCGTACTCCGTTCTCAGTACCACATCCACCATCATTGAACTTAGATATGGAGATACACCAAAGTTGGTGGCGCACTACAAAAACAAAGAATCTGGAAATACCCCGGAGACTGTCCTACTAAACAAGCCATCTGAAGCCTCCGAGCAGAGTTATCTTCAACAGATTTCATCTTTTGTCCACCTGAAGGAGAACAGAGAGGGGGGTTCAAAGTACAAAAAGATTGAGCTGTTTTGGCCACACAATCTGTTGAAGGTAGTTATAAGAAATAAGCCAAGCTCAGTAATCATTTAAAGTAATAGAGATCGATCTAAATCTGAAAATTGATCTTTATGCCAGCAAGCTTGTGAATGTTCTCTGCACTATGCCTGAGTGTCTGATTCTATGGTATCAAGTGTTTGTTTTTGAGCCCCCTTTACCGGTTTAAATTGATGTTACGGACGTTTTGAGTGTCCAAATAACAGACCATAGTTCGCTGTTAAGCTCAACCTCGTTCCCAGGGCTTTTCCCTTTAGGGCTTTTCCCTTTTTGAATATTTTGGGGGGCGGGAAAAGGTCCTGGCATAGGCTGACGAGTGACGTCACAGCACACTGAAATTCTGGGTGTAATAAATTATCATTACTGTAACCATGGCGGCGCAACAAGGTGTTTCGCATGTGTTTGGAAATCTTCAAATAGCTTTTAATAAGAATAGTTTCCCTCCTATGAATTTAAAACCTCAACAAGTTAAATGCTTGGAGTATTTATTGAATGGTCATGATGTTGTAGCTGTCTTACCAACTGGATTTGGGAAGTCTTTGATGTTCCATCTTTTGCCCGATTTTCTTCCCGTCAAGGAAGACAAAAACATTGTAATTGTTGTTAGTCCTTTGAACTCGATAATCAAGGATCAACTCAAGGTATTAAAAGGAAGAGGAATCAAAGCTGGAGTGCTTCGGATGAATGTGGGGAAACGTAAAGAGCAAGAGAAGCTGTTTGAGAATTTTGCCATGGACGAAGGGTCGAAGTTTTCTGTTTCACCCGAGGTTTTTGAAGGACGTTGTTCGATTATATTCGCTCACCCTGAGGCCCTACTCAGAGCCGAAGGCAGAAAATTGATGTGTAGTAAAGTTTTTCAAGATAATGTAGCTGCTTGTGTAATTGATGAGGCTCACTGTGTTGAACTATGGTAAGTATAGTAAGCTATAATTTATGGTTGATAACTTCTATAATATTTGATCAACCAAAAAATCTAAACAATAGAATAACTTTTGCTGGAAAGAGTACCATATAACCCCATACATTAATTATGCATTCCACTTCCTTGTCTTTCACGACAAAACTTTAAAAACAAAGTCTACTAGTCTGAATGCATAATTAATGTATGGGGTTAGATGGTACTCTTGCCCTCATGCTAAACCTATAAATAATTTAAAATTAGACAAAGTCCCAGTTCTTATCTAGCTATAAAATCGTTTAGCACCACTTTTGTATACTTAAAAAATGCATAACTGATCGCTATATTTCATGATTTTTCCTGGACACGCAGGTTTCAAAATATGAATTGTTTTTTGGTAGATCATTTTTGTTTGTGGTGTCAATAAACTCAGTGCAAAAACGAATGATATTTGGCCCCAAGGCTGAGTTACTATTGGTAGGGTGACCCCTTTCATGCAAGTTAAACCATTTAATTTAGTATACAAACACTCTTACCCCATGGATAACTCTAATGGTGATTAATCTTTTTATAGGGGTGAAGATTTTAGAGGAGATTTTAAGGAACTAGCAGCACTCAAAGCTTTCTTCCCCATAGTGCCTACCTTGGCCCTTACAGCTACAGCACCACCACACCTTGTGAAGAAACTTAAATTTAGTTTGTCTATGACTAGTGCAAAAATGGTCTGTGTAAATCCCAACCGACAAAATATATACCTAAACAAAGAATGAGACTAAATAACAATTTTGGAAAAGACAGCTATTCTGCTATTCTTGAGCCATTTGCTGAAGAACTTGCTATGCAAAGTGAAAATTATCCCATGACCATCATTTATCTAAAGTTAAAGTACTGTGGTTATGCATATGCCCTGTTTGAACGAGTGCTAGCTGAGAATCAGTTTGTTGGTAACACAACAGAATCTACAAGCAGATTGTTTGCACAATTTCACTCACCACAAACAGATAGAATGAAGAAAGAATTGATTAGCGAAATAAAAAAGGAGGATTCAAGGGTGAGGGTTTTATTTGCAACTGCGGCATTAGGAATGGGAGTAGATGCACCATATGTAAAGAACGTCATCCACATAACTCCACCACGCAGTATCGAAGCTTATATGCAAGAAATGGGAAGAGCAGGTCGAATAGGTGAAGCATCAGAAACAACTCTGTATTACAATAACTCTGACATTGGTGCAAACGTTAAGTACATGGATCAATCTATGAAAGAATATTGCTGCACTGATGATTCTTGCCTGAGAAAATTTCTGTTGGGCTATTTTGGTTTCTCTTGCAAGGAACAATCTAATTGCTGCTGCTTTTGTGACAACAAACAACAATCTACCCAAAGTAATCCTCCAGACCTGGTTAAAGTACGTACATTACCACGGAATAGATCAGCCCTTCAACAGTCAATAACAACCACACTGGAGTTGTAGCTTACAGAGGACTACACAGGACTTTTTGATGTTGGCAATGCCAAATTAATCACTGAGCAAATATTGGAAGACATTGAGTTCATTTCATCAGAGAGTCACCTGCTCAGTAAATTTGGTGTATCCCGTATCTTTTAGGAAAATATTGTTATAGTTGACAGCCCAGGAGTCGGTGAATCTGCCATCATGGATGACATGGTAAAAGCATATCTCCCAGAGGCTTTCGCTTTTATTTACGTCATCAACAGTGAAAACGCCGGTGGAATACAAAAAGACAGGGTAAGGCCATTAATTTGTTGCCCTAACCGAACATTGAACTTAACGAACATGATTACCTACTGCGCAGCGATTATGTGACGCATAATATTCCAGAAATTATAGCTTTTCCTGTGTTTTGGCCTCCAGGTAGAAAAACTCATTGAACACGCTAGACAGGTGTCCCTTGACAAACAAAGGGAATCTTCCTCAAATTGTGCTCTGTTCGTTTGCAACAAGTGGGACCAGGTGCCGTCAGAAGAAACTGATGAAGTGAAGAACTTCATCGTGAGTAAACTCACACAGTGCTGGCCTAATTTAGATCCAGAATCTCAAATTGTTTACATGTCAGCAAAAGAAGCTTGTAGAGCCCAGGAGCTTGGAGTAGTCACGAAAGAGTTTGGTGAACTCATGAATGGTATCAAGTCCATGGTGTTGAAAAGTATTGAAGCAAGACTTCAAATTCAATGGAGGTAACTTGCTTGACATCCGCAACGACTAAATAGTTGTTTAAGAACTTGATTTCCTTCTGATAACAATATCTTCTAACAATGTACATGACAAGTCATTTATGTTGCTAATAAGTAATCACATAATTTTTTTGTAGAAATTTGGAAAAGTAAGCATCGAGAGATGTCTCACAAAGGCTAAAAATTGCACCCACCCTACGAGCTTGTAGAATTTTGTTGGTTTCTAAAATAATACTCGGGCTCGTTCAATTCCAACAATATGCAAAATCATGTGATTACCAGCACGAGTATATAATGTGCAAAAGAAATGTAGGGAGTCGGGATAATTAATCGGTGGCTGCATATCAGAATAACAGAAGTTTTGAATAGCAGTAGGGAACAAGTTCTACTAGAATTTTTGTGAATTTATTAGGTACTTACCAATAGGTATCCTTCCTAGACATGCTTAAAATGGAACTGGCAATGTAAGCTTACAGTCAATGTCAGCCACAAAGATTAGAACTATCTGAAGAAAAATAGTCAACATGAACAATGCGATGATATTTGAAAGAGGACGGTGGTTTCTAATTTGATATTAAAATTATAAAACCTCCCTGAAAGATATGCATGCATATTAAATAGATATCGTGATACGCATGAGAAATAAAATGGCAGACAATTACAAGTATAGCTTTATTCTTAGGTGGCTTCACTACCTCCTTGCACGTATGGCCTACCACACGAAAGCATTCATGCGTAATTCTTTCGAAGATCATGAAAAATTGGCTGAGAAAATGAAGTTGATCACAGACCGCCTTCAAAGTATTGAAAGTCAGCAAGGTACCGTAAACGAGGAGCTGAAGGCGTACCTCGAAGACAAGACAGACCTTGCTCTGAATGCACTGTCCAGATATCTTGCGTCTCCAGAATTTATGGAGAAGTTTTCTTCTTGGACATTAGACGATGTTCCGAAGACAGAAGAAAGCTGGGAGGTGACCAAGAACTACATCCAAAAGGCGCTGATGAGGCGACTTCAAGAGAGGATCGAGGAATGGGAAGAAAAGAATCATGTCTTTTCCGATGCTCGTTCCTCTTTGATTGAAGACTTTAAAAAGAGGTTCCGCTACGTCGAGAGTAAGCTTCAAACGCTGGAGGGTTCTCTCTTAGCTGGAGATGCTGCCAACTCAGGAAGTGGCCCTCTCGCATCAGATGACTTTAGCGTCGCAGAAAAAGTCCTCATTGGGGTCACAAGCCCAATTTGGGTTCCAGTCGGTCTAGTTGTCCTGGTAGTCAGTGTCCCGCTAGTCGGCGCCTTGGCCGTTAAAGAGAAGTTGGAAGACTGGAATAGCACGCGAAAATACGAAAAAGACAAGTGCAGCTTCATGGTAAAAGCTTCCCAAGAATATCTCAAGGAAGCAGCTGAAGAACAAAATCTAAGGTCATTAGTGGTGGAACAGCTTAAGGAAGCTCAGGTTTGTCTTAACCAGGTCTTAGATCGGATACCTCAGCTCATAGAGGGGGATAAAATGTTGTGTCAACAACTGAGCGAAGAAAGCCGTTCTAAGAAAGAGATAGAGGAGTCCTACAAACCTTTACACGAGAAGAGTGTACAATTAAGGGATGAGATGGCCCTGTTTGGCATCAGAGAGGTTCGCACCATGGACATCAGTTGCAACGATTTGGAGTGGCAAGACGGTGCTCTTCTTGGAAGTGGAGCGTTCGCTGCTGTTTATCGAGGAATATTGAAGATACGAGGAGAGGATAAACTCGTAAATGTGGCTGTGAAAGTGTGGAACGAGGAGCTTAACGATACTACAGCTAGTGGCTTCCTTTCTGAAACAGAGATACTCAGGTTGGTTTTATCAGTGCACTGGATCTTGAAATTTTAGATTTTTTTGCTTGAAAAATGAATGCGCTAAATATATTCTTGCTCACCGCTGATGGGATACTTTCCGAATCGTGGCATTTTTTTCTGCTCAAGGAGCTCGTGGTGGTTAGTTGCGAGGCATCAAATAGAAAATGGAGAATGTAATAAGAGGACTTATGTAAAATTATATTTTCCTGACGATTTCAGAACACGGGGAACCTAGATATATTTTAAGGCACATCGAAATAGTAATTAACAATGACTTCTACATTTAAACTTATCACCATTCATTTTACCAACAGGTCATTAGCTTAAAAACCCTTAAGATCTTATGGGTGACAAGCATCTAATTGCTCTTTTCATCATCGTCGCTGGATGAAATATTAACATCATGAGAATTAGCAAAATAATTCCCAGCAAAAGAAGCTCTGACTGAGAATCAAAATCTTCCTCCTAGTATCGAAAAATGCATGTAGGTTATTTTACACATACGTATTTCCTTGTGTAGGAAACTAAATTATCCCACTATCGTGAGGTTCTATGGTGCAGCACTACATAAGGAAGGGGATCAGCTGAAAGCAATACTGGTGATGGAGCTCTGTAAGCAAAACTTGATGAGGCACATTTTCCGGCAAAAAAGCATTATCCCTAGTGAGCCATCATCATCTGTTACAGCTACTAGAGATGTGATCGGATGGGCAAAAGACATTGCCGGTGCTCTGGAATACATTCACGGACAAGGTATTGTTCACAGAGATCTCAAGCTGGAAAATATATTGGTAAGTTTAGAATTGGAACTACTGGCTAGCCGCACATCATATTCCTTGTTTTTGACTTTTTCTTTTTCTTATTTATTTTTCGATTTAATTCCTGTACTTTAAAGAGTCAGCATAAAATTGGTTATTTTCCAAGTAAAACCAAGGTTGATTGTAGATAACGACAACGCATCACACGTTAAGGCATGCAGGTGCCTTGTTTTCTTTTAAGCTTTGCCTTGCGTTCTTTTAAGAGGGAAATCTTTGGACTTCGGTGTATAAGCTGTATCAGTTTACATGGATATTAACTTATCTTCCCACAGCTGTCGCTAGAAGATGTAGCCAAAGTAGCCGATGTCGGTGTTTCCAAAGAAGCCAAAGCTATCATGGGTACCATGGCAGGAACTCCTACGTATCTCGCTCCGGAGGTGATCAAGTCCTGTTTGTACGATTACAAAGCAGACGTGTACAGCTTCGGCATAATGCTCTGGGAGATGTGGTACGGTAAGAGAGCCCTTCTTGAGGTGGGAGGAAATGTGAAGGAGTTTTATGACAAGGTGCTTGACGGCGCAAGACCTGCGCATATCGAAGGCTCGAAGAGGCCTCCAACTGGTTTGCACTATCTGATGCAGCATTGCTGGGATAAAGAACCTGATAATCGACCGGATGCAGCAAAGTGTCACAAGATGATAACTCAGCTATACGAGGAAGCTGCAGCACCATCTTAGGAAACTCTGATTGCTAGGCAACCACATTCAATGTGTTTACTTTTTAAGTGTAGACTTTTGTGGAGCAGCAGCAATCCCTTATGACTATTGTAGCAAATAGAATAGCTTCACCTTCGCTAGTTTTCCCGTTTAATTAACAATTGGTTCATGTTTTAGCGTGCACCATCGAGTTATGGAGCACGTGGGGAGTATGGAGACCACAAAAGAAGCGTAAGAGTTCCCCAAGGCAATAGCCGTGGGAAACTCTAGCTTCTTGAGTTTCAAGTTCTTAGCGTAGGCAAATGAAAACATGTTGAGCCGGTCATTGGCCACATAACTCCCTTAAGTGAACTAACGTAGCTTCTCCCAATGATATTCATACGTTATCCAATAAACATGTCATGAGATAATCAGACTTTTCAGGTAGGGGTCGTTATCTTGATCCCACACCAAATTCTTATACCTTGAACTTGTAAGGAAATGTTTAGCAGCTAAAGGGTAGAATTAACAATCAAATCTTAGGAATTAAAGGGTTATAATAAATTCTAACCATTACTTGGCAAAACCGCGTTTCGTATTATCGTTTAACTGAGATATCTATTGAGAACCTTTTTTTGACTAGGAGATCTTCTTTCCAATTCAAAATTTGGAATGCTTATGCACGTATTTCGGACTGTAGTATGATCACTTATAAGAAGTACCTATCTTTTCAACCACAAGCACACTATTTTGCATTTGCAAGTGACCAAATCTTTATGTCAACGAGGTCTTCCTTAACCCTTTGAATGCCAACCCAGGTGCATGCCTCGCAACCAGCGGCCATATTGGATTTTTCATAAAATAATTTTACTCAACAATTTGAGCCCTTTGGCATTGTATAACTCTTTTTAGCTGCGACATTGTCCTCCTCACTTTCACTATCTTCGTTATTTTCATTCTCGCTTTCGAGTTCGTCGATCTCTTCGACTTCTTCCCCGCTTTCATCTTCATCCTCCGAGCTCGAAATACTTTCATTGTACTCTGAAACATCTCCATCACTTTCGTCGCCTCATATCACCTTTCGCCTCATATCGCCTTTCGTTTCCTCATATCAGAGTCTCTATCAGCGAAAACTTCTACCAAAACTTCCTCAGCTGTCATTCGACGTGTGCTGGCCGCCATGTTGGATTTGGCAAGGATTTGCCGCGAAAATAAACAACTGTTGTGCCACAGTGCAAAATTCTGTGGTCAGCGGATTCTCAAATTGTTCCCAGGTCCTTTGAAACAACCACGGATAAAAACCTTGAACGACCGAGAAAAGAAACAAAATGCTTGTCAGAGGACGTATATATACGTCCTCGGTATCTGAGGGTCCTATTTTAGGACGTATATATACGTCCTTGGCATTCAAAGGGTTAACACGCGTAGATCCCAAGTAAAATAGTTTGCTACTCTCTAATATAGGCAAACAAATCTTAAGATTTTTTAAATTGATTTTAATGGGAAATAGGGTTTCGTCTATATTTTTTACTTGTAGTGTATCTTGATGTCAGCCAAGACACTGAAACCTTTTGGGGAAAAATTCCACTTCGACGTGTGCTTGAATGCCTAAAGCTACTCACTGCATCTTCATTTACAACTCCATAAGCCCCTTTCAAGAAGCTAACAACACTAAAGGTGCGTATTATTATAGGCAGAGAGGAAAGTTTTTTTGTCCACTATAATATTAGAGAGACTTCAAAGTTCTCCTTGAAATATGTATATTTTTCATATTCTTATTGTCAATATAGCTCTTTAGATTATATTACTGCTATTGCTGTTTTCATAAAGCCCTACTATACTCTTTGGTTGTCCCGCAAGCGCTTTGAGAATGTCTTTAGGAGTCGCTTTTAAATATTGTATACTACTACTGCTTCCACACTATCGCCCCTCAACTTCGATCCTCTCAGCATGATTTGGCTAAGGGTGAAAGTAGACTATACGAAAATAAAAAATTTGATATAACCACAGAAATAATCATACTGACTGGAAACTAACATTGTAGGAGGCGTTGCCTGTAAGGATCGAGCAAAGTTGGTTTGGCCCAAAAATCACAAATTTTGAAACTTTTTCAGAATAAAGTCTATCATATGCCTGATTCATCGGAATAATTTGTTTTGCCTTAAACTAAATATTTTTCTTTCGGGACGTGTTTACTTTTAGGGAGGATTTTGTGCTGAAAAAGTGGAAAAATTTCAAAATTTTTAAAATCCGTAACAATTTTCCGAAACCTTTGTAGCCAATGAAACTTATTCAATTGTTAAAAGTGATCTATCAATTTTATCTATATACATATATTGTTTAGATCAATGATGTTTTTACCAACAAAATCATGTTGAAAGACGACTCTCTTTTTCTCAATACTCAATAGGCCAATATTGTAAATATTCCGTGATTCAGCCTATGGCTGCAAGGTGTTTATAATAAAGTATCTATCTATCTATGCTGAGAGAGTTCAGTTTTTATACCTTTTGAAACATTTTATGCTGGTGAAGTTTTTGATACGAAAAGTTCCGCGGGCAGTCTCTGTGTGTTTCCAGGAGAGCACCTCAAAAGTGCCCAAAATTTGACTTTTTTGAGACGCTCTCTGAACTTCTGTCGCTTGGGTTGGTGTGACGATAATACAAAAGCGGGCAATTAACTATGCAATTTGACAAAAACTGCTTTGTTTATTTGTTTTTGAATGTGTTTTATTTCATAACCCTGAGGCGAATCCAGGATTTAATCAAGGGGAGTTCGGAGAATTGTCTGAGGGCATGCTCCTCTAGGCGATTTTGAAACTTAGGTCTTCGGAAACATGATCTCCAGCATTTTGAAGGACAATTTAAGGGGTTCGACCGAACCGCCCGAACCGCTCCTGGATCCACCTCAGTAACCAACAGTGTGTGTACATTGTTTTTAATGTTCTGCTAGTGCGTCAAGTCTGATAGATTTATTCGCTGCGTTCCTTGCTACGCTGGTGCAGTTAAACCTTCGCATCTTCTCATACACACGAGCAACGTTTCTTTAACCTTTTGAATACGTAAAAGACCATATTTTTTCAGTGGTAATTTGGCGATACAAACTTAACTTCACTTTGTTGGTCCTTATATGGAGCATCCGTTACAATATTTGCGGTTTTGAGACATCATGGGCTCAGACCTTGGGGTCACATGACCTAGATCAACAGTTCGTGTTTGGATGCGTTCAAATCGATTTGGTTTCTCTCTTTTCTGGCCGTTTATAGGTGTTTTTCGAGCCATTTTCCCTCGACTGAAGCCCTCACGACGACATCATCAAGCTGGAATGTGGGCAGAGGCAAGCCTCTGAAGGAAAACAGAGGTGAGAGATGGTTTCATGTAGACTGGACCGCCAACGATGCATTACTGCTAGCTTGGCGAGTTCACAAGTGAAGTTGTCTCTCGGGCCCATCTGTGGATGGCTTCAAGGACCTACCAAGGCTATGTGGCCAAGTTTTGACCGGTAAAAACTTCAATCGATGCGATATTTTGCTTGTAGGACTGGATGGCCCGACGCTTCTAATAATTCTTCGAAATGGAAATGATATGAGTTGCCTTTTCAAGTTATGGTGGAATTACCCAGATTTCTTTTCGGGCATGAACAAGGCAACGGTTGCGTTCGCGACACTGGCTTTCATCAAATGGAGAACCAAGGGCTGGCAGATAAAGTGAGAAGGAATTTTCTTGCGAAACTCCAAGTTCTGTACCTGAGGTGTGATTTGATTTTTTTTTTTTATGCTTTTAGCAAGTTTTTACCTAAAAAGATCGACATGTTTTTGGTGTTGCTGTTGGAGAAAAATGCTGGACTTTGGAATTTGTTGCCATACGAACGGTTCACTGCAATAAAAATCAGGAATCATTGTGGGCGTTTTAGGTTGCAATAGGTGTCACATCAACTAGCCGGCACAATTTACACACTTACATAATGTTGTGTCCTAATTTCAACAAGAAACAAGAATCAAAAGTAGTAACGGTATTATCTGGACATATGTGTTCATTTAGTATGTAAAGGGTTAATCCAATAAAAACTTTCATGCCCCACTTCACTGTTAGAAATTTGGGAAAATAGGGCGGAGGCGCGCGGTGCTCGTGTCACAAGCAAATTGGCGCTGAAACAGTATAAGAAAATGTTTTTTCAGAATGAAAAGACTGTTTTTTCAAAATGGCTGTCTAAGAATGGGATATTCTTTCTTTGCGTAGTTCAAAGTGCAGCCTGCATCGGTTAAAGCGTCCATAGCTACGAAAAAGAAATACTCAAATTCAAGCCTACCTTTTCCCAAGGTATAAGAGTAAACTCGTAATTCTGACTCCATTTTCCCGCACAAACTCTTAAAATCTGCTTCGACTAGGTGTTACAATTCTTTTGTAGTTGGAACAACCTTTTGAAGACTCGCAACTGCGTTGTTCGATATGCATTCTGCAGAGGTTTACTCAACTAAATTGCTTGTAAACGGTCGAATATGTTGGCCCACAAATTTTCCTTGAGGTGGGAGACTCTTCGTATTTTTACAGGGCTTAAAAAGCCCAGTACGCCATTTTTAAATACCCCAATTTTAAGAAGGAAGAACACGAAAGATATAAGTCCTGTAACTGCACAATTTGATCGCCATTTTCCTTGTTTTGACGTCTCCTTTGGCTTTTTGGGATAATAAGATACAAGGCCTTTCTCTGGCGGCGTTTTGCAAAAATAGAAAGTTACGTGTTCACTTTACTTCCACCGCTGCCTTATTCGGAATTGTCAATAATACGATATACCTCTGACGTTTCGAAACGGGCTCGAAATGTTCCCGATTTCTGGTGATGTGCATGCGTAGGAAAGTACCCGCAAAGTTTAGCGCTTTAATTCAATAAAGGATTTGTTCGCTTAACTAGTTATACATGCATCAAACAATGTAGACTCTATTTGTTCGTAACTTTCCCGGGACACACTTTACTGGATACTTATTCATAATATCATGTTCTTTCGAAACTCTTGTTTTCCTAGAGGACAGTTTAAAATTTAGGCCATCATATTCATTGACTGTGAAAAACTCTCCTGTCCACCTGCCAAGATCGCCAGACGTGCTCGAAAGTTTGAGGCGCTTATAAACATTCCCACACTCACAATCACTTAAAAGAAGTGAATTTCAGATATCTTTGTTCGTAAAGGTGGAAAAACTTAAATAAAAAAGGGATTAGAAAGTTATATTGTGTAGAGTGCGGTCCAGTTACTGTGAAGGGTACTGTAATTTACGAGCATCAAGTGATTGTCAGCGCGGAATTACGGGACACTTAGTAATGTTGAAAATACGTGGAAAGGACGTGTTGTCTGATAAAGAGTTGATTTTACGAAAAGCAGGTGAGGACATTTTCATATCCCTTACATCTGTAATTGAATTATGGTCATAGTCGACGTAACTTTATATTAGGAGTTTATTCGGGAACCGTTGAACTAGACTGCATGGTGT
The DNA here is from genome assembly GCF_964205215.1 of Stylophora pistillata. Lineage (NCBI taxonomy): Eukaryota > Metazoa > Cnidaria > Anthozoa > Scleractinia > Pocilloporidae > Stylophora > Stylophora pistillata. Next base: position 26,448,846 of record NC_142525.1, on the reverse strand, counting down.
GTCCAGAGCATCGATATACCTTTGGTATAAAATGGAGAGGACGTAAAAAGATTTGGCAGGTCCCAGAGGGGTTCGCATCTCACCGCTCAATAAATCACACGGGTGATCGCACTATCAGTAGCAAGCCGTTAGAGGAAATCGTAAACAGGACTGGATCATGCACTTATACCCGTCGGCTAAGTTATTCAACTGCATTATATTCAGTCTTTATTAAAAGTGTTGCACAAACTACCGTATTCACTAATTAAGGCCTTTTCGAATGTTATCTTTCTTTAAGCAATCTGTGGGCGGTGTCGTGAAAAGCTGAACACGAGCATTGCAACACATCAAAAGAATTCACAAAAGGAGAGGAAAAGTAGTGACTGTAACGACTATAGTGAATTCCTTATGGATGTTAAGCCGACTGACTCTTCTTTTTTCGTTTTTTTGTCCTCTCCACAACACCTATAAAACCACAGGCAACTATTGTGTTGGGCATCTTGTGGCGATACGCTAGTAATGGGGCAGACTCGTACCCAGTCTTTAAGTTAGGCTTGGGGAAATCAAGGGACAGGACAGAAAAAAGCGAGAAAGCGCATCGCCCTGGCCAATTTTGTGAAAGAGTAGTTATAATGATTGTAATTATGATAATGGTACTAATAATGATAACAATATAAACAATAGTAAAAATCATTTGTAAAAAATATCACACACGGCTTCAAGAGAGTTAGGAAAGAAATAAGAGGTAATAGCTTACTTCTAAAAAAGGGCCCACAAAACTGCATCCAAACTTTGTAAAGAATGCCGAATGAAGACAGAAGAGGTTCTTGTGCCATTGTCTGCAAGCAATTGTGTAGTAGTTTACATTATGTTTGCATTTCAATGTAGGCCATTGACAGCGTTTCTAGAACCAGTTAGGTAAGCTTCCCGGAATTTATTCGAGAAGAGGGGATAGAAAAGATATCAAGAGATCTACAGCGTTTGGCCTTTAGCCCTGACAGTAGTCTATTCCAGCCTTCGTCGTCCTGTGAGGAGACGTAGTCCACAACATCAACACCTGATGACAGTATCAGCTAAGCCACGTGTGCACAGTACCTTAAACCTCCAGATAACACTGTCGAAGGTAAGGTAGCCGAATTGCAATGGTTTGTGGATGAGTGCAGTATTGGGCCTCTCGGATCTATTATGAGGCGTCCATGGACTGACAACAACTCGAGAACACATGTATGCTACATCCGCAAAGCTAGTACAATAATCTCGGAGGCATTAAAAACCGTGGCGTCGCAATCCGCTCCAGAATTGTGGGAGGCAGTGAGAGGAAAGAACGAAGTAATCCACCTCCTTGGGTCTGTGCATAATGGCAGTGATCTTCTATTAGCTGTAGTGGAGTTTTACAAACAAGCAGATACTTCCGAGACAAGGCGCCAACTATTAAGTCTGGCGACCAGTAAAGTGACCTATGCAGGAATGGTAGCACATATACCTCGACTAACAAGATATGAGTTCACGGTGGCAAGACGATACACGCTTGAGGTAGGCACAGGACTTACTGTACAATCGGAGGCCAATCAGACAAGAGAAAAGTGGACTCTACCAAGATAGATCACTTTCTGGACTTTATCACGTCTTCTACAATCGTCTAGGACCTCCCATGTGGTCGAAAAACCCTGACATTAAGCAGCAGCACAAAGATCGACATTGCCGATATAATATGGACAGTGTTGTCATCTCGTCTGATCAACCAATATAATCAATATTGTAGTGAGGTGAATTACACTCCGCCCTCGAGCCGTACGCTGTTTAGAGTTTTGTCTGAGGCATGCGTGGCGTCAGTTCGAAAGAGTTTACGGGGGCTAGACAGCTACGTGGCACAAGGTAGGTGCTGATTTCATGATCTACTATCGCTCCTTGACACCCTGGTGAAAAATGGGGCTAATGAGGCTGTAATTGCAGAAGTCAAGGATAACTTTAGAAAGATATAAACAGTATATCAAAAGTGATTGCGTTTTCGTTGTGTGAAGGTGCAACAGCATGATTGTCTTGTTCACAGATCCACTGCTCCGTGGCTGGTACTATTCATGACTACTGCAGAGTATTTGCACTCAGTGATGCTTGAAAGGAGAGCTATCGCCACCACTGTGATCACCAACATAATCTACGTTAACGTTGTGAGAGCTGCGAGACCTTGAAGACTGTAGGTAGTCAATAATAAGTAAACCCGGCCTATAGCAAGATAATCCTACTAATTTCCGATCCTGGACGTCATTTTCCGGTATGTTCAACCAAGAGGTGGTGGTGAAGGAAAATTACTCGCGTTCGCGGTAAAATGGATCTCTGTCCGCTATAATATATTGGTTTCGCAGCACGCACACGTCATCCATTTGTTCTCGAAGGGGATGCATGGTAATATTTAACAATAAAGCTATAACCCCATGCCACTGTATCATAAATTACACCCTTATTAAGAAAAACTAGCTTATTTTGGACTTTTCTCTCAGGAATACCACACGATAACCAGTTTTAATGGATAGCTGAAAGGCCAGGGAAAGGAGAGTTTGTGTCAGTGAAATCCAGACATCCAAAGCCGGCGACATCCATATAGATAGTCTACTCAAGGAGGGCTGTACCACCGAAATGACCCATCAAGCAAATGCCAGCCTAGCTGATACTATCCTGTTTCCATACCCAGATGACGGATGCACCAAGTCCAACATGACATACGAACGGCTGGAGCAGCACCTCATGTACGGTAAACACCAATTTCATCGGGTCGAGAGTGTCTCACTTATTGACTGAGCGAAGATCAGTTACGCAGAGCGTCTTGAGGCTGGAGGGAGCCATCCTGAAGTGACGATGCCGGATACAAAAACAGACAGTGGTTCTACTTGTCTGCCAGAGGGATGGGCTTGTCGGGAGTCCGCAATGCCACGCCATCGGTTTAATTCCAGGCAAAGGAGGTACTTGGAGGAAAAGTTTTAACATGGTGAGACCACGGGGATCAGAGCAAACCCAAATGACGTCTCGGAGGAGATGAGATGTTTGAGAGATCAGAGCGGGAAGCGAATCTTCACGGGGTAAGGGAATTCCTACGACCACTACAAATCACCGCATTCTTCTCTAGGATGGCATGTAAGAGAAGAGATGCCACCGACTCCGATGATGAGGCTGAAGAATTTGTGAGGCAGCAGGCGGCCGTCCACTCGGATGTGATGGTAGTATTACGGCAGGAAATAACTCATCCCTTGCTTTTCTCTGACAAAAACCTGTGCTTGATGACAGAGTCAGAAATCGAAAGCCTCGAGATCACTCAGATGCGTTCCATAGTTAGTCACTCTTCCATCAAAGTTAAAGCTCGAAAGAAGACTGTCTATTCTGTTGCTATTGTTGAATTTTTGAAGAGGTGCTTCTTTAAGCAGTAATTATGGTAACTATAATTACTGCAAAAACCATGGACAAAGATCTCGTTGATTGTTGACGTTGGATCTCTAGAAAAGATATCTAATCAGCTAAAATATTACTAAAAAAGCAAAAAACCATATGTCCAAAGACTACTGTAAAACTGATTGACAACGTGTACTGTTTTTTATACAACAATATTTCGGCTGGCCATAAAAGCCTTCTTCATGTTCACTGATGTTACTGAATTTATGATGGCAATTACAATATCATATAGATAGAGGATGTCGCAAAAAAATGTTAAAAAGGGGGAGGCGGAAATGACATACAACATGAAAAAGAAAAGGAAAACTAATAAGGATATAGGCTACAATAACTCATCACGGCGGTTTTAGGCCATTACTTCGAGAGTCATGGCCTTATCTATCAAATGTGACTCCCTCGCCTCACGGTGGGTGGGAGGGGGTTGGTTCTAGGCTATAATACATGACCCAAAGCTCCTACTTTGGAACCAAATTTGTTATGCTTTTCTCATGGATCAAGATCAAGTCACCAGTTATTTCTAACCCTCCTCCAGAACAAAAATTGTATATCACCTGAGGACATGTAATTTGAGAAACAGTTGTGGGGTATTTACCTACAAATTTTAAATGAAAAGGCATTTGTAAGCAAAGGGAGAGTTCTACTGAGAGAAAGTTGCTGAAAAGTTTAAAAAAGACTCTTTCATGACTGCAACATCATCCTTACATGGCTCATTGCTTTTAAAATGACCAAAACCAGTCATAAGTCAGATATGACCCCTGAAAATATTAAACTTTGCCGATTTTGTTATTTTATAGCGTCTTTAATGTTACTGTATATTATAAAACTCGTAACCGGTCCTCCTCTCCGTGACACCCGAAATGGCGTCTGGTGAAATCTCGAATTTTCGGCATTATTGAGTCGTTCTACTGACAACACAAAATGACTACGCGCGGAATTTTTTCTAACTAAAACTGCACCAATATGAGTACTTTCAAGCAGTATAAACAAATTTTCCGAAGTTCATCTAGTTCTAGATAAATTTTCCGGGAACTATGGCGCAGTCCCTGATTGAACAAGTGTAAGGAAAAAGGAGCCATCTTTTAACATACATTTCCTAGGAAAAAACATTACTGGTACCAATGGAATATATCTTTTTGATATCTTTAGATTCGTGTTAAGATCTGTATTAGGTTTCACCGGCTACATAGAGTTTTGGAAATTTTAAACCGATTTTTCAAATGTTGCTTTTTTTGGTTTTCACAGCCATTAATGTCCGCTCAAAGAGAATACGTCCCAAAATAACAATTTTGAGTATTAAAGAAAACGTATTGTGCCATTCAATAAGGCAGGTCAAAGGCTTTATTCTGACAAAGGTTCGAAAGTTGTGATTTTTGGCCCAATTCCCAACTTTGCTCGATCCTTACAGGCAGCGCCTCTTAAACTTAACACTAACACAGAGATCCCCTTCTATTTATTACAATTTAAATGGGAGGAAGTGTGTCCTTGTAGAGCATGGTCAACCTCCGATGACAGCCTATGGCATCTGGTCGTTTGTCTGCTTCTTCATCCCAGCAAGCCTGCATTAAATCTTGCCATCCACACGGGGGTTTCTTCCTGTCTTGAACTTGCGTTGGTCTGTTCTGTTCAGCATTCCGACCATTTACCGCTCTCACGTCTCCCTCTACATTTGTAAGGGCTCTCTTGCCATACCACATCTCCCAGAGCATTATGCCAAAGCTGTAGATATCGGCCTTGCAATCGTATAAGCCTGCTCTGATCACCTCAGGCGCAATGTGAAAAGTTTCCGTCGTTGTTACTGTGATCATCTTGGCTTCTTTAGAGACGCTGATGTTAGCGACCCTGACATCATCTTCATATGACAGCTGTGGTAGAATGCATATGGATGTAAAAATACGGAAGTAGAAGACTCTTCAACGCCTATTGAAAAACTCCATTCTTTCCTCTTTACTGCTAAGCCTGCGGTGCACTCAAAGCAGGCCATGGGTGATTAGGGTAAGCGCAGAGCTAGCATCGTGAATTTATGGGGGCTGTTTTTAATCATATGCGACTCTGATATAGGATAAATTTGGTTTGTCAAAAGGTGGATTTTATGGCGTACCCAGATCTAAAACTCAGTATTGATTTTGAAAGTAAGGATTGTTCCGTCCCTAAAAAAATTTAAACATGAAATTTTTCCCAAGTGTTTTAGCAAATTAAGGTAATTCAAAGGTGTGGTAGCTAAGAACATGCAAATTCCGAGACAAGTTCATACAAAAATTCCCACAATTAAATGCTGAAAGTGTGTCCATTTTCCTTCTTACCATGATGTTTTCCAACTTGAAATCTCTGTGAACAATGCCCTGACTGTGTATGAATTCGAGAGCATTGGCGATGTCTCTCGCCCATCGAATTACACTTCTCTCGGCTCCAGGTGTTAAGGACAGACTAGGTATATTGTCCTGATTCTGGAAAATACGTCCCATCAAGTTTTCCTTGCAGAGTTCCATTACGAGTGTTACTCTCAACCGATCTTCTTCCCTAATCAGTGCAGCACCATAGAACTTAACGATGAATGGATGATTAAGCTTCCTAGAAAATTTAGATGCATGAATCATCTTTAGCCTAGTGTCTTTGAAACAATAGCACTCTCTGTGATTATTGCCGTGCCATGATTTCATTTTGTTGCCAAATGTTTTCATTTTGTTCCCTTTTTTCGTTGTTTTTTTTATTTTTTTTGTAAGTGTCAACTATCAACGAAGGGAACACTTGGGTCACGAGAGTTTTAGTAAAACAAATAAGCAAAACAAAAAAGTGAGAAAGACAATAAAACCAAGTAAGTGAAAGTGTAGTGCGATCGTCCGGGTGAATGCAGTCCAGAGAAGGACTGTTGTCGGTGGTGGTGACCATCACCGACAACAGTCCTTCTCGGGACTACACTCACCCGGACGATCGCACTACACTTTTACATGTTACCCCTGGGTTCACACAATTTACTGCAAAAATAAGTAAACAAACAAAAACCCAGAAGGAAAACAATCCCATACGAAATCATGCAATCCTAAAATATAAGAAAACCAACCTTAGTGTCTCTCTTTTAGAAAGAAAGTCACTTGTATCAAAATTTTCCAGTTCGTCATTCCACACTTTCACAGCCACTTGTACGGGTTCATCTTTTCCTCGCTGCTTAAACGCCCCTCGATAGATCGTGGTAAATGCGTCACTACCGGGAAGTGAAATTTGATCGTCTGTCAGTTCTAGATCGTCGCAACTGATGTCCACGATGGATACTTCTTGAATGCCGAAAACGGCAAGTTTGTCCCTTAAATGTACACTCCTATTATGCAAAGGTCTGTAGAAATCTAATTTTTTCTGTGAGCTGTTATCATCCGTCAATTTTCGGCACAACATTCTGTCAGCCTTGATAAGCTCGGGAATGCGAGCTACAACCTGCTCGAGGCACACTTGAGCCTCAGTAAGCTGCTCCACCACTAAAGAGCTCAGATTCGGTTCTTTAGCCGCTTCAAGCAGGTATTCTAGAGAGGCTTTTGCCATGAAGCCACACTTGTCTTTTTCGTACTTTCTTGTCTTATTCCAATTTCCTAACTTTTCTTTCATAGCCACAACCCCGACAACTGGAACGCTTAATAAAAAAGCAACAACGCCAACTGGAACCCAAATAGGACTTGTGACCCCGATTACTACTTTGCTGGCCACGGAAAATTTCTCTGAAGGCGAGGAGTCATTTGATAGAACAGGTACATCATCTGCTATGACGAAGCTCTCCAGGTTTTCAAGTTGACCCACGACATACCTGTATCGCTGTTGAAAGTGCTGGATTAGAGAGCTACGAGCGCCAGAAAAGACATGTTCACGTTCCTCCCATGCTGCAATGAAGTCTTGAAGTCGCTTCGACAGTGCTTCGTAGATGTAGAATTTGGTCACCTCCCAACTCGCCATCGCTGGTGGAGTATCGTACGACGTCCACCAAGTGAAGCGCTGCACAACATCTGAAGACGTAAGGTACTTGGACAGAGAGATGACAGCCCTTTCTGTTTTGTTTTTGAGGTGCTCTTGTAGCTCCTTTCTAACTGAGTTCTCCTTCTTCTCAATACCATGGAGGCGTTCATTTATCAAAATCATTCTGTCAATAACTTCCTGACGATCTTTGGACGAATTACTAATGAACGCTTTCGTGTGAAACACCACACGTGAAAGAAGGTAGTAGAGCCACCTTAAAAATGGAAAATAGATTACCTCACTTTGATAAAGACTGAAACAATGGATAGCGTGAAGAAGCACTCTGATTGGGTTCTTTAACTCCGAATATCCTTGGCTATTCACCTCCGAGCTATTCATGGCTTTTACACTCCCGAAAATATTGTAATGTATATACGCTGTATTGTCTCATTTTTTCGACTTGGTAAATATCCACCCTCACATAGCCAACTTCATTTCGGTGACCAGTTATTAGTCTATTTTACTTATCAATCAGTTATACCGCATTTAAGACGCGTCAAGAGGTGAAGGCGATTCTTGCGGTTTTAATTGTGTCTATGTGTCTACAGACTTCATGAACACTTACTTCCACTGGATACACAGTCTTGCCTCGACACTTTTTAAAACCATGGACTTAATTCCATTCATCAGTGCAGTAAACTCTTTTGTAATGATTCCACGTGTTTGGGCTTTAATGGCACTGGTTGAAGACATGCAAATGATCTGAGATTCAGGATCTACATAAGGCCAGCAGCGTTTAATTTTTCTGACTATGTGGTCCTTGATCCCATCAGCTTCTTCTGCTGGTACTTGGTCCCACTTGTTACAAACGAACAGAGCACAAGTCGACGGGGTTTCTCTTTTTTGGTCAAGAGACACTTGTCTAGCGTGTTCGATTAGCTTTTCGAGCTGAAAAAAAGGAAAATGGAAGTGTCTCTCCAATGAAGAATAAAAACCTTTCTAGTTCTTGTTAGCGTGGGTCTGTTAATCAAGGAGCTTCAGTAGAGATTTGTTAATAGAAGACTGGAAATTCATTAAAAAATATAATAATAATGGATCTATTATCAATTGATATCCTCTACTTATCAGTTATCGTGTGGTCTATTCAATGTAGTTACGATCTTGTGCACACATTTAATTTTATATCTGACGTAACCACCCCTCTGTCTCTGTCTCTGTCTGTCAGTTTGTCTCTGTCTCTGTCTCTGTCTCTGTCTCTGTCCCTTTCTCTGTCTCTGTCTCTGTCTCTGTCTCTGTCTGTTAGTTTGTCTCTGTTTCTGTCTCTGTCTCTTTCTCTTTCTGTCTCTTTCTCTTTCTCTGTCTCTGTCTCTTTCTCTGTCTCTGTCTTTTTCTCTGTCTCTGTCTCTCTGTATGTCTCTGTCTCTGTCTCTTTCTCTGTCTCTGTCTCTGTCTCTGTCTGTCAGTTTGTCTCTGTCTCTGTCTCTGTCTCTTTCTCTGTCTCTGTCTCTGTCTCTGTCTGTCAGTTTGTCTCTGTCTCTGTCTCTGTCTGTCTGTCTTTATCTCTGTCTCTGTCTCTGTCTCTGTCTCTCTATATGTCTCTGTCTCTGTCTGTCAGTTTGTCTCTGTCTCTGTCTCTGTCTCTGTCTCTTTCTCTTTCTCTGTCTCTGTCTCTTTCTCTGTCTCTGTCTCTGTCTCTCTGTATGTCTCTGTCTCTGTCTCTTTCTCTGTCTCTGTCTCTGTCTGTCAGTTTGTCTCTGTCTCTGTCTCTGTCTCTGTCTGTCTGTCTTTATCTCTGTCTCTGTCTCTGTCTCTCTGTATGTCTCTGTCTCTGTCTCTGTCTGTCAGTTTGTCTCTGTCTCTGTCTCTGTCTCTGTCTCTTTCTCTTTCTCTGTCTCTGTCTCTTTCTCTGTCTCTGTCTCTGTCTCTGTCTCTCTGTATGTCTCTGTCTCTGTCTCTGTCTCTGTCTGTCAGTTTGTCTCTGTCTCTGTCTCTGTCTGTCTGTCTTTATCTCTGTCTCTGTCTCTCTGTATGTCTCTGTCTCTGTCTCTGTCTGTCAGTTTGTCTCTGTCTCTGTCTCTGTCTCTGTCTCTGTCTCTTTCTCTTTCTCTGTCTCTGTCTCTTTCTCTGTCTCTGTCTCTGTCTCTGTCTCTGTCTCTCTGTATGTCTCTGTCTCTGTCTCTGTCTCTGTCTGTCAGTTTGTCTCTGTCTCTGTCTCTGTCTGTCTGTCTTTATCTCTGTCTCTGTCTCTGTCTCTGTCTCTCTGTATGTCTCTGTCTGTCTGTCTGTCTCTCGTTCTCGTCAATCTTTACATCGCTCATCAGAAATATTAATCCAGTCAACATACCTTGCTGAACCCTAAAATTTTCGTCTCCTCTCTCTGGGTCGATTCGAAATTTGGATGGTTTTCATGCGCCCTCAAACAAACAGATACTTCAAATCGTAGACAATTTTCCTGTAGCAGTTTTAACAAGAGGGTCTTAATGGGGGGGGGGGATTAACCCCATTGAGATCCTCTAACAATGCCCAACGGGTTCACGCACCCAACTAATTGAGCCTCACTATCACCTCATTTTTGGCTTGTTAGAGCTAAATTACGTTCATGATAGTATGTATCTTACCCTGTCTCGCTGTATTCCACCGGCGTTTAAAGCATTAATAACGTAGATAAATAGGAAAGCCTCCGGAAGGTATGCTTTCACTATGTCATCCATAATGGTAGATTCGCCGATGCCAGGGCTGTCAACTATAACGATTCCTTCCTGGAAAATTTCACAATACAGGATATACTTTACGTATTGAGCACTATACAGCCAGCTAAAGTTAGCCTGCAATACCGGTGTATTGTTGGCGCACGAGTGCACATTTTCGTATTGGGCCGCCATCTTAGATTTGGTAACTATGGAGGATTGGGGCGAGGAAATATTTGCCGAGGGAGTAGGTATTAAGTGGAAAAATGGGCAACGAGGGAGAGGGAGGGTGAAGAAATAATACGCCTGCCCGCAAAGCCTGTGATTTTGCAAAACCCGTACACCAGATGGACGGGGCCTCTGATTGGTGCTGTAGGTTGAAACTGGATTGATGCCTGTCATCTAAAGTAGTTTTCTTCCGGTCGTTCCGCGATTGGGAGCGGGAGTGATTTGGAGAGAAAATGGCGGATACGCTAAGCTTTGATGTTGCTCTCGCAGAAGCGCTTTTATTTCTCTCTGAGCTGGGTATGTCGCTTATATTACGCCCGGAACAAAAGGAAGCCATTTCTTCTCTTGTTCATGGAAGGGATTTACCAGCAGTTCTTCCGACGGGCTCTGGTAAAAGCCTCATCTTCCAGTTGTTGATCCGCGTGAAGCAAATATTATCGTTGAAAGCTGCGTGTGTGATTGTTGTCTGTCCGCTCAAAAGCATCGTCCAAGATCAGCTGGCGGAAGCATCTTTAATGGGTTTGACGGCGACATCCCTTGCTGGTGCTAGTTTACAAGATGTTGAAAACGGCAAATACCAACTGATATTTGCGTCCGCAGAAGAAATACTAGCGAAGCCTTTTCTCTCTTCCCAGAAAAAGAGCACTTCACCATTGCACCAAAACCTTGCTGCAATAACTGTGGACGACTCCCACACTGTGGAAACTTGGACCGGACAAAGGTTTAATTTTTTTTCCTTACGTTTCATTTCAAGAAAAATGTATCACATTTTTTGGATTAATTTTCATGTATGTCTCTTAATCATTACCAAGTGATACTCATTTAATCTTTAATCGGTCAACAAAGAAAGGAAAAAAATCCGTAGCTTTTCGTGAGTCATTTGGAAAGGTCGGAGAACTGCGGTCTTTTTGCAAACAAGGTAATGTAAATAATATTTTACTGCACCTTCATTGAATTCAGAGCACATTAATAAACTACTTTGTAAAATCGGTTTTCTCCTGGGAGAAAATATGTTCGGCAACTGATGTTGATTTCTCTGTGTAAGGACCAAGCTGTTATGTTTCTGTTTACAAATTGATTAAAATAATGTTTAAAAATGTGAAACAATAATATTGACCAGCTAAACAGAATGTTTTCCCTGAACTGAAATAAAAAAATTGAATCTTTTACATAATTCTATATTTACAAAATTCTATATATATATCCAAGTTTTTCGTTGGTTCGTCGCGTGAAACTCTCGTAGTCACAGTTCCTGACGGAATCATATACACAACTTTTACCAGACGTCCTGTTTGCGGCAAATCATCCACGTTAAGCTTAATCAGCATTACATCCTCCTTACACTTGTTTTCCGGGAATATTTCCAAATTTCACTTTAAAAGAGCTTTTGCAAATCCTACAGCTGTCGTTAGGATGTCTTTCCGACATAACTTCACTAACATACTCGATCGATTCTGTTTCGCACGAAGTTGACAAATACACGTGTGTTAATGTTTTTGTCGGAAGTAAATTTTTGCCTTCCATCCGGTAAAAGCAAAAATCGATGTTAATTGGCTGCTTGCACATTTCCGGAAAGGCGGTCAAGCGCTGCTAATTAGGGGGCGTTTTGCAAAATCACAGGCTTTGCGAGCAGGCGTATTTTTTCCTTCCCCTCCCTCTCCCCCGTTGCCCATTTTTCCACTTAACACCTACTCCCTCGGCAAATATTTCCTCGCCCCAATCCTCCACAGTTACCAAATCTAAGATGGCGGCCTAATACGAAAATGTGCACTCGTGCGCCCAAAATACGCCGGCACTGCAGGCTAAGCTAAAGTATCTCCTCCAGATATATATATATATCGCAGGTCGTTAGTGGAACTCTCAGGCCAACAAAGGTGCACCGCGCCAGGAGGATCAATACAGATTCGCAGTCCAAACCTCACAGCAAACACGGACGTAGAAAGTTTAAAAATTTCGAGGATGGACAACTTCTAACGTCAAAAATATAAAAAATTTTAATAAAAAACGCTTCGGTCAGAGACCTTCTTCAGTTATTTACAACATTTAAAATAAAAAAAAGAGCATTAATGTTGCTAATTTGCCCTTTCGGGCTCCAAAGGCCTTGTTTTGGGATTTTGTTACGACTTACAGTTGTAGTTAAAAGTGGGCCTCCCCTTTTTTAATGCTTGCCGCATTGCTTCTCTGCAATTGGTTACGTCACTCATTTTAACATATTTAGTATTTTTATCTCTTAGTTTTTAGGGTTTGTTTCTTGTATTTTGTCTATTGCTTTCTTTGTAATTAGATTTTTTATCTTTTTATTAGCACCAGTTCATTAGTCGTTATCTGTAATTACGTAATCATTAACACTTTCGATCCTATTTAATGCTCTTTTTTATTTCAAAAGTTGTAAATGACTGAAGAAGGTCTCTGATCGAAACGTCTTTTATTAAAATTTTTTATATTTTTGATGTTAGAAGTCGTCCATCCTCGAAATTTTTAAACTTTCTATATAAATATTGTCACCTTGAAAATTAAGTTTCCCGGGAGACCACGTCTCCAATCACGTAAATCACATCTTCGATTTCAGTGTTGCCAGCATGATTGTCCTGATAGTGTAGTAGTCATCACACTTGACTAGTGACAGGGGGGCGTGGGTTCAAATCCCGCTCAGGGTAAATTTTCTTTTCAAACATTTAATCTATTTAAGTATGATCATTTGGGGTGTACAGGGTCAGGGATTCCCTCGTATACAGGATTTATATTTAACAGTTATTCGCCGAAGGCGAGGTGAATATCGTCGAATAATCCCCTCGACTTCGTCTCGGGGACTATTCGACAATACTCACTGAGCCGGAGCTGAATATTGTAGTACACGAG